>NC_089680.1:36362131-36662545 GCF_037042795.1 Molothrus aeneus
AAGGATTTTGAAATAATCCCTCAAATCATTTATGTTTTGAAACTGAGGAAGTCTCAACTGGACGAACAGGCTGTTAGGTAGGACTGAAGTGTAGAGAATGGTCTTTCAGAATCTGGCTGGCAGGTGGTACATCACCAGAAGTGGCAGATTCCAGAGCCCATGTTGAACTGTAGAGTTTGGCACCCACACAGGATAACCTGAAGCAGAGGCTGGCAAGTGACTGACTAGATCATGGTCCCACTGGAAAGGATCTGGGAGCTTTAGTGGACTGTAGGGTGGGTAACAGCTGAACAGTGCACTTTTCATCATAAATAAAGCAAACTATGTGCCAAAGTGGCTGCAGGCAGTGGATGAATGGGAACGCTGGGAACCCAGAAGAGGCTACCAGGATGGCCCAAGGGCACATGACCAGTGATGAGTGCTTAAGGGGACAGCTTGCTGGGTCTGGTGTGGAGGAGGTAAGAGGCAATCTAAAGGCAGCCTGCAGCTATGGGAAGATTAGTTGAAAAAGACAGCAAATTTAAGGTCTTTTCAGTGGTGGCATGCTGTTTAACAAGGGGCAAGGGCCCCTGATTGGGAGGTTCAGATTGAACATCAGGAAAATTGTCTTCTTTAGGGATGTGACGAAGCATCATAGCAGGTCATCCACAGAGGCTGGTGAATTTCTGTTGAAGAGTTTTGAGATTCAGACAAAGCTGTGGCTGATGTGATCTAGTATTGATGATAACCCCATTGTGAGCTTGAGGTTAGATTGGACAATCTTATGAAGGCCCTTCTAAATGGCAGTTCTGTGATTCTGTGCAATTATAGCGCAATTGATCACAGAAGTTTTGTCTAATTTTAAGGTAGAGGGAACTAGCAATTGTGAAATGCAGTCCCCTTGCAATATTCCTCTGGAGGTCAACAAGGATAAAAAGTTATTTCTCTGAGTTTTTCACAGAATTGCATCCTATATACCTATATTCAGTGATGAAATTATCCCCAGTTACATTTTGGATATAATTCTCCCCTGTTGTCTGACTTGAGTCTTTCTCTATTCATTGCCCCATTTTTGTCTCCTGTACGTGCTGTCAAAACTGCCACAGCCTGACACAGCTGGGAAAATGGTAGCATCTAAGATGTCTGGATAAAAAGCAGAAGAATTAGAACTTGACAAATGTGAGCTCAAGTCCAAGTTTCCTTCAATGGAAGTACTACTTTCACTCTTTTCTGGTACTAATAATATTTATTTCAATTTATTATTTTCTTGGGGATTTTTGCTGAAATGAACAGTCTTTAGGGCAGGTGAGAAGACCTGAAGGGATTAATTCTAATGCAGTACTTCAACTTCTTGTGCAAGTATTGGCATTTTATCGTGCAGGAGGTTGTACTTCTACTGCATGTACTTGTACTGTACTTCTACTGCTTGTACTTCTACTGAAGGGATGGTGTGTGATTACCAACATTTTGCCCAACAAAATCTTGTATGTATGTGTTTGGAGGGTGAGTCTTAATTTTAGGAGCACTGTATGTTTAGAAAGGAAGGCTGACCTTTAAGATGGAGAATGGAAAAAAAAGTACATCAACACATTAAAGAATTTTCATAAGTGTACTTTTGCTTTAATAAAAAATTAAGTTCAGAGAGAAATTTATGAGAATTAAGACGATTGCAGACCTGTGAAGGAAAGGGAAAAGGATTGGCAAGACCAATTTTATGATTGAGGAAGTATAAGTTGTGCATGAAGCTAATCAGAACAATCTAATGAGTAGATGAACACTGATTACAAGAAAATGTATGTTTTTGTAAAGATACTGTAGGAGAGACATTTTTGCAATGCTTTCTTAGTAGTGATTACTACTGCTTAGTACTGATACTCTGGCAAACAGAATAGAATCACCAAGCAAATTCATATTAATAATTTTCAAATGAACACTTGCATGTGTCCTTTTCATATTTTATCAGGAGGGTGGAGATTATAATTTTGCTCTGAATAACAACTGCTAGATTTTAGAATATTACCATACAGAACACATACCAATGTTTAAAAAAAAAAGGTAACCTAATAAAATTAATTCCCTTCCAGTGTGAATTATTGGTTGTACATAGGCACAAAAGAATTTCAAATTTAAAACTAATTAAAAAGATCTCTTTAGTACAAAATACCTCTTCTGTAGATCTTAACTTTAAATAATTTTTTCCCGCGGCAGTTACAAAGTCCTGAAGCTAGTGGTATGTCATATAAAAGCTTCTCTGTAGCAGTAGGCTCAGCATCGCTATAATTAAACCTTCCTCGCCTTGATTTGCAGCCAGTCTTACTCCTTGCAGGGAGGGAGCTTACTCATCAGCAAAGACAAGACCAGGGGCAGGCTTCAAGTTGGGAAACACGATTTCTGAACCTGATGTGGACTGGAAGCAGGATATAGGAAATAAGGAGTGGCGGGAGGGGGACTTTAAGTAGCGAGAACCCATTTTTAACCCACCTCAAAGTTCTCGGTGAACAGGGGCGCGAGCAACTTTGCCACCTGCTGTCGCCCGGCAGCGAGAGTCCCTCTGGAGGGAGTCCTGTCCGGCCAGCAGCCACGGCCTCAGGGAGGGAGAGGGGCGCCTCAGGAGGGGCGGGCTGCAGCATCAGCGGCACTGACCCCCTCCGCATTCACTCCCGGTCCCATTCCCATCCCCGCGCCCTGTCGGCATCCTCATCGCGCATTTTCCCACCTCCCGCACACCCCAGCGCTCTCTGCCCCAACCACCGCCCCCTGTCGGGTCTGCTCTCCATCGTCCGGGCTCCAGCCTGGCTTTAAATATTTCCGAGCGGGATGCCAGCCCCTCCTCTCCTCCTCCTCCTCCTCCCCCTCTCCCCGCCTCCCCTCCCGCGGAGCAGTCAAGAGCCGGCGGCGCGGCTGCCCCAGCCGCTCCCACAGTCGGGCGAGGGGTGGCGCGGCAGGAGCTGTCCAACTTTTCAGCACAGTTTCCTCGCCGCTGCCCTCAGGAAGGCGGCAGCCGCCGCCCCTGCCCGCACGCCCGCCCGGCGCGGCCCGACCGCCGGCAGCATGGAGGCGGAGAGCAGCAGCGGCTTGTCCGCGATGCCCAGCGGCAGCGACGGCGGCAACGACGGTAGCGGGGGTCTCAAAGCCCCGAAGCATCTGTGGCGGCAAGATCAGCACTACCCACCGCAGCTGCGACAGCACCAGTTCCTCCAGCACCAGCAGCACTCCGGGCAGCCGCCGGCGTCTCCCGTGTCGCGGGGCCGCTGCCTGGCCGGGGCTCGCGTCAGGCACCGCGGCTACTCCGACACGGAGCGGTACCTCTACTGCCAAGCCATGGACCGCGCCTCCTACGCCGTGGAGACCGGCCACCGGCCCGGCTTGAAAAAATCGCGGATGTCCTGGCCCTCCTCCTTCCAGGGACTCAGACGGTAGGAGAGGGCTTGGCCCAGCGCTCCGGCCGCGCGTGTGGGGGGTGCGGCGGAGGAGCGCCGCTCCCGGCCGCGGGGACGGGATTCAGCGGGGTGGGCACCGCGGGACCCCCGTCCGACCGGCCTGCCTTCCGCCGGCGGCAAGGATAAGGAACGGGCACCTACGGTTGCGGAGGCTCCGAAAGGGAGGTGGGCTCGGGGTGCGCAGCCGTGCTGGGGACCCCGGGCTGGGACGCTGCAAGGAACCCCCGGTCAGGGCTCGCCTGAAGCGGGCGTGACCGGGGCACGGGCGGCGCCGCGTCGTCCCGTACACGCCTGTCTGTGGGTGGAAAAGCGGCCACGAAACACGTGGGTGGGAGCGGGACGGCGTCTGTGCGGGCACGGAGCCGTGAGCGGGGCGGGCAGCGGGGCCGCGTTTCTCTGAGCCCGGCGCCGCTCCGCTGCCTCCCCGGCTGCCCCTCCTCGCTGAGCTGCCCGCGCTCCCCGGGAACCTTCAGCGCTGCTGCCGAGCGGGAAGGACGCAATTCGTGTGATGTTTTCACAAAGTTAAAATAATGAGAGCTCTGGGGGGTGGGAGACAGTCTGGCAAATCCAGGGTTAGGGTCCTGTTAGTTTGAATGGGCTTAGTTGAGAAAATAGGCTAATGGTTTCTTAGCCAGAGGGAGGACTCCGTCATCTACTAGTCTATTGTTCCCCTTTAAATGAGCTGTGGATTTATTTTTCAGTGTGTAGCTTACCAATGCCTATTTTACCCTTGACGGCTGTAACAGGCATCTGTTTTAAAATAAAATTCTCTGTCAAAATCAGAAAGATGTTGAATCTGAAAAACCAATTTATTATTCGGACTTCATATTTAGTAGCTGGAACCACTTCCTTTGAGTAGAGAGACACACGCTTGCACTTGAATTTTAAGCAGACATTGTGAATAAAGGATTTATGGAGAGAATGGTGGGCAGAGGGACAATACTTGATATTGAGGGACTCTGTAGATTTTTGATTTCTTGGATAATCAGATTTTTATAGCGTGATATGCTTGATGAATAAATAATAGAATCCTTTCTCAATGAAGATTGCTTTGTGTGTTTCTCTGGTGCACACCGCATTCTTTATTATGGAGCCTTGGCCATAAATCTGAAAAAGACATACTTGAATATACTCTGGCAGTGTTAGCTCTATTTCTGCCTAACAGTAACTTCATGTCCACTTCATATATGATTAAGAAATAAAAAGAGATCCAGCAATTGTAAACTAGAACTATATTTTCAAATAAGTAATCTTTAAATATGTCTTTTAATATCTTTGATTTCCACACAGCTGTTCTGTTGCTGCACATTTGTATCCCTTCTGTAAACTTGTTCTTGTCTGAAGTTAATGATGTTAAATTTTTCACCATGTAAGATTGGAAAGAAAAAATAAGATTCAAAAATTAACAAATGTTCAATTTAAAGCTTTTTTCAATACATTCCTGTTTCTTTTATATTAAAAAAAACCCTCTAGGGGTCTAGTATTTTTGACCTTTAAGACTGAGTGCAGAATTTCTGTTTTGTAATGGCAAAACAGCTTAATTTTTATATATCATAATGGTTGACTTGAATATATTCAGCATTATTCCATAAGTGATTAATTATTGAGGGGGTACTAAGTCAAGGTGGAAAGGGAGAGTACACATACTATTTCTTCTATTAGGATTTCAGGGCCATTTTTAAATTACAATTCACGTGACAGCTGTTTAAATGGGAATTAAAACTTCAATCTGAAGTTTCAATATGAAACTTCAATATGAAAAGTATTTTTGTTTTTTAACTCTTCATTCTATTTCTATTCAATTAGCATAAAAATGTTGTTTTGACAAGACATGCTGCTTAACTGAGGTCACTGAATTTTATTTTAATTTTATGGGATTAGTAAAAATGCTTCAGATGTGCTTCCCTTTTGGAAGTAGTAAAGCAAAGAAGAGTAAAGAAGTTCAATATAATTCACCATCAAATGACTTTCTTAGAATAAAGTCTCGTAGTAAAACATCTTGAATGAAGCAAACAACTATAGTATGGAAACACAAAGTGAACTGTAACAAATTGCTTTACAAATATATTCAAGAAATATCAGAAAAAGGGTGGTCTTTCCAGGACTTTCATTTCAAGGTTTCCATCAATTGCTACTTTCCCCCGCTTTTTTGCATAAAAAGCAAAGAAAAATATCTTCTTATTCTTGTAAAAGCAGTGACTTGCAAAAACCTCCAATATTTTTGTGGAAGACACCTGTCCTTTTAGAAGTATTGCGGTTCCCTTTTCGTATTTAGACATTTTTATACTTCTCCCCTATTTAAACTGTTTTCAAAAGAACATTCCTGAATGGATTTCTTTCCTTTGGATTTATTGTGGTGTAAGGAGACAAGCTTGTATTTCAGAGGACCTCAAATTACTCTGAATATGGTAGGTAAAACTGTCTAGAACTGGGGAAAATTGCATATAAAAGTATGGAAGATGCATCAAAAGATAGGGGTAGTATAATACACTGATGTCTCAAATGTCAAAAAATTAAATCCGTGTAATTGTTTTTCCAGAATTTATTTTGTTTCACTCTACACATATCACATTTCTGAAAACCTCAATGAAAACCATAAAGGACACTTAATAAACCAAATATGCAACTTTGAAGTATTTTCTCTTTTAAGTTTGGTAGAGAACTTAAAAATATGTAACAGTTGTATTTTTCAAAAGAAATGAGAAGGAGAAATTACATATGTTACAATTTGAGTTAGAACTGACTAGTACATCTTTATTCAAACTGAAGAGAATTTACATTTAAAAGGCAAAATCAGCTAGCATAGATTCTAAACTATATTAGTTGAAAAACACTATGTGCTTGTAGTTTGTGATACTAACTACTGCTTATAATCACTCCAATGCTTTCTCTGTCTCTTCATGAGCATCACTAACTTTGCACTCAACTTATTTAGAACACTGCTGTAGTGACTTCAAGGAATACAGCAGCATTTCTTTATACAGAAGGATATGTCAGGATCATCGACTAATGTATTTTGCATAAAAGTCAAGATTATTCGTGCATTTTTAAATTAGAAGGTAAGTGTTTTTAATTCATATACACAAAAGCTGCACAAAAATCAGGATAGTCAAGAAGATGATTGTGATTATCTGTGATCTGTGATCCGGGGGTTTTTGCCAGTTGTTTACTGTGTGGTCTTGTGCAAGTCATTTAATCTCTCTCTGACAATATTTTCTCTTATGTAAAAGAAAAACAGAAACAGGGTAATTACAGATTCATGCTAAAGTGAATTTTTAGATCACAGAACAAAAAGAACTATGTAATAATAAATAGCAGTCGTGGAATTGAAAAATAAATACTTCGACTCAAATAATTTTCTAGTCAATAACACAAAATACTCCATGTAATAAATTAAGCTACTGTGGTTATCTTCATAAATTTCAGGTACTTCTTCACGCATAATTAGCACTGTTGTGTGGTCTATATACACAGGCTAGTTGTTTAAAGAAAACCCCACCTGGGCATTTTTAAAGTCCATTAGTCATATGTCAATCAAATAATCTTGCCATATCATCTTTCTATGTTCTATTTTTCACTACTGAAATTTCAGACTGAAAAAATTAGAGAACAAACACCATCAGTCTTAATTCCACTAGTCGTGGAATTTCCCAGGATGTTGTATACTTAAAATAAATCTTAGTCTCCTAATTTCTTTTTGTCACGTTTCCCAGGCAATTATTATTTTACAATATGTCCTCTGTAAATTTTATCTCCAGTGTTGTTTTGGCCTAGGATTTCACAAAAACAAATTTTCATCAGTGCTTAAAGATAAACATCCATGCAATGGGGAGGCAGCACTAGGTTTTACAATCCAGTAATCCTTGTGTTTGTTCCCTATTGCTGTCTGTTTAAAAAACTAATTTCATAAGTGAAAAAAAGTTTAAGAAACTACTTTCATTAAAATTAGTTGCTGTCAAAAAAATCTACTTGCTCTCTTTCCATTTCATGTATGGGACCCGGTCTGACCAAGTAGCATTCATTACTGCATTGCTTACATATGAAGATTGCTCTAAAGTATTATTTTTCTTGAAGTGTCAATCTTGTCCTTATACCACCCAATAATAGCTAATAAACCAGAATAACTCTCAAAATTGAATGCAGCATAATATTTCTGTTGCCCAGAGGCTTTATTCTCTATTAGGAGAAGAAGGGAAGTTTATGAATTAGTGTCTCAACTTTCTGAAGTCTGGGATATTGTATACCACTCTAATAATTTAGATAGATTAACTCTTGGGCTTTGTAGCTACATATGGAGCTATAAAAAGAGTAGCTACTTTGCAAATCTGTTTGGTTCTCCAATAAAATGCACTCTTTCCATCTTAGGCCCCATTCCTTCCTCCTGCTTGGTTTGGAAAGCTCCTCTTCATCTATTATATCTTAGCTACTTCCACACAGACAAAGGAAAAGGAAGAAGAGTGTTTTCTAACTTACAGGCCCATAAATAACACTCTCAGAATTTAGCAGCAGTTTCTAATTTAGAATTTTTTTGTTTACTTGTTTGGCAGTGTATTATTGCTTTGTTTACTACTACAGAGTACTAGCACCCAAGATGTTAAGATAATTGGCATATGGTATCCCTACTTCAGACACAAATAAATTTTATGTCTTAGTAAACATTGTTGAATTACTGTTCTTTTTAATTGTATGTCAAGATAAATGAAATAAGAAACTCATGTTGTCAATATTTTAAATAAGTGACTGTTAAGTGTGTTATTTTCATGTTTTGAAAGGCTTACATTTTCTGATTGTTAAGAGTTGTGTGACCTGAACTATATGAGTAGCATTAATTTTCATGCTGCTGGAACTTGTAAAAATACGAGCTTTTAAAATTCACATATTCAAATATATTTTAATATGAATGTTGCTGAGAATGAATGGTTCAGATTTCTTAATTTAGTAAGTATACACCTAATAATTTAACAGGACAATTTCTTCATAATCAAACAGAGAATAATCAAGATTTAAACACTCTTTAAAAAGATGTGGCTATATGAAGTTCTACTTAAAATTATTAACATAACTGTTTTATATATTCCTATATTTTAAATAGGCATTAATATAGCAATATTATTTGAGTATTAGTGAAGATGTCCATTGGACACACAAGCTCATGGTGCAGGTCAGTGGTGCTCAGCTGATGTTGTAAACATGTGGAGACAAGAGGTGCGCAGTTGAAGAGTAATTTAGATGGAACTTTTGTGTAAAACACTAAAAGAACCTTAGTAGTTTTCTTTAAAAGTCATCTTCAACAGAGTTAAGTAATATTAACTGCATTGTAGACTTTCTTTAGAGAAGACTTTGGAGCTAGCAGGAGAACCTGTGAGATTCATGTTAAAACTATGAGTGTGAGAGGAAGCTGAGGACATACAAGAAAGCATGGCAATACTATTTGACTGCTAAATAGTTTGTCTCAATGGACAAGTTCCAAGAATGAATTTCTTGCTACTGGAAGGCGAAGGTTTAATGAAAAAGAGTGTTGGACAAACATCACTCTGTGTCAGTTGACAGGGTGATCTGAAAGTAGGTTGGTCCTTGCCAATGTGAAGAATGTCAATGTTCCTTCCCCATCGTCAGTATAAGGTATTCAGCAGATCTAGAAGAGATTAGCTTTATTTTCATGAACAAGAATACAGGTTATTTCTTAGAACAAGAGGATTTTTTTGGTAATAGAGTGGATCTGCCACCATTTCAGGATCAAATCCAAAGCTCTTCTTGTAATCTAAAGAAACTAGATTCAGTAATTAGAAATTAAATTTAGTATTGTGTGTTTAGACTGCGTATTTAAAGGTGACAAGGTGACAGTAACATTTGATAGTAGGAATGAAAATGTGCAGATAAGATTTTAAATTCTGTTAATGTTTATTTTGATCCTGTTACCTGCATCTCTTCCTTGATGGGCCTTGAAGGCCCTAAGTTACATATAGCAAGGATTACAGGAGGGAAGCAATAGCTGTCTACTAATAGCAATTACTAACAGCAGTTGGTAGCTAGGACATGTCCCACATTGTTCATTCTCCAAATTATTTTCAGAGGTATCTGTCCTATCTCCTGTGTGTTCCTAATGTTTTAGTGTGCTCTGCTGTGGAGATGTCAAACTAACCCTTTAGCTTAGTAATGTGGCTGCCATTGCACATATGTGCCTGGCTACTTTCAGTTATTTTAAATAGGTCTGTATTACAGTGTTACATGACAGTATTTGTGCCAAAGTTGCAAAGTATCTTTTAGGCAAAGTATCTTCCAGTAAAGAAAAATAACCACACACTGATGATAAATAAGACAAATTCACCTGCTCAGGTGACTTCGCACATGCAAGCAAATATGAAAGGGCCAAAGAGAAATTATGGATATATAGCACTTTACAATCATGGAATCATGGAATGATTTATGTTGGAAAGGACCTCTGTAAGTCACTTGGTCCAACCATTGCTCAAAGAGGGTCTGTTGAGAACAGATTGCCCAGAGCAGTGTTCAGTTCAGTCTTGAACACTCCCAGGAAAGGAGGTTCTACAGTATCTCTGGACAAACTACTTCAGGATTTGACTATTCCATGGTAAAACGCTTTTCCACAATCTAGTCAGAATTTGCTGTGCTCTGACTTGGATCTTTTGCTTCACATGATATCACTGTGCACTTCCAAGAGACTCACTCCATCTTCTTTGAATCCATTCTCTGATCAGGGAGGCAGCATAGTTCCCTTGGTGCAGTCTTACAAATGTGTAATAGCAATTTCACAGGTCTACGGGGAAATGTAGTGTTCTTAGTGTTGTTTTCAATGCCATTTATTACATACACAGCAAGAGGAATGACTGATTCCTTTGGTAGATTAGTTTGCATAGACTATCCCCTCACTCGCTCCTTGTCTGGGATCTGTAACATCTCTCTGATTTCATGGGGAGAGTTCAGCTGCAAGAAGACTCAGGAGAAATAAAGACAGGAAAATACCACTGTGATTTCCAATCAAATAGTTTGTTGAGGACTTTAATATCTCTCAGAGATGTTATGAATATTTCCATGCTTGTTCCTCTTGCCTTGGCCCAGGTGATCTAAGGCCTATACAGCTTCAGACAGGAAAAATAAGCATGATGGGAATGGTTTTCTCTGGCCCATCCATCCACCCTTCTAAGTCCAGAAATTAAAACAATGAAAACCAAACTTCATTCAAAAATCTCTGGTCCAATACTTGAACCTGTGCTCTGACTGCTGAGCTTGACTTTCTGTTACCTCCAGTTTCTGAGGTTTCAGTTATGCCATTCTAAGGTTTTGGTTTTCATGACACAATGCCATGAAAATTGAAGATTGCAAACTGGGTTTTGAAACCCCAATTACTTTTTTCTTTTTGCCATTGGCATTATAAGCTCTTCCAAAAGATGTTTCAAAATTTGGCCTCCCTGGGAAGAAATTGTTCTTGACTGTGCAGTGTAGAAAACTTCTCATAAGCTTATCTCACACAACAAGAGAAGCCTAGAGGGGAAAAAAAGTGCAAAAATCTACCATATTTAAGGACTTGAAAGTCACTAGAAAATTCAAAATGTATGTGATAAGAGCTTAGCTTGGTTTAGTTGTTCCTCCTGGACCAAAGTCTTAGAGCATTATTAACACAAAAAAGTAGTAGTGTAAAATGAGTGCTTGGTCATATATGAGTGGAGTAATAAAAACCTCAAAACATCCAAGAATTATTGGGTGTATATTTGAACACACACACAAAGACAACTAAAACAAATTCAGTCACAGAGAATTAAGTCCAACTCTGTAAATTTAGAGGGGTTCAATTAATAATAAGTTCTTATTAAATACAGAGCTCATGAGGCAAAGGTTTATTTTCCACTCTTCTAGGATATGTTATAACAGAGGGGTGAAAATCTCATGTCTGATTCTGGAACTGAGAAACCATTGGATGATCATCACTCAGTTATCACTACAGTTTTTCAGACCTGTATTTTGGCATGTAGTCACGTTTGTGCTTGTTTACATCAGATGATCATAAAAAGTAATGAGAGTCAGAGCAGCTGCTATTCAAATAACCTTTCCTGTGTTTTGGAAAGGTAATTAGTTGTTTATCTTCGTTTTCAATTATTTCCTCTACACCCATAATTTTAGGTTAAACTCATAAACTTCCTCTGTTTTTTTATTTATTTTTTTCTCTCCACTTAGGAAATGAAATAGCATCAAGTACTTCAAGGCAAAGTTAGGTTCTCAAGAAACAGAATTTTTATGGAAGTGAAAAGACATGCTACTAGTGAGAAAGTAAATGGAGGAAGGATAAACATTCTGTTGATCAGTTTTACTCACTGTTATAATATCAAATAAAAAATACCACAGATTTGAGGTGCTTTTTTGTGGATGCACTTGTGGGTGCTCTTCTCTCTCTCCCTCTGTCTCTCTCAAACATTTGAGTGAACATAAAATAAAACATTACTAATGTCCTATCCAATGACAGGATAAAGGGTGGCTGGATGTACATATGTGCTCCAGGAACTGATGCTCATATAATTTCCCTCTTTCTACTTACAAACGTTAGATTATCAACAAGTCAATTTCTCTATGCAGGAATGTTCTAGGAATTTTTAGGCATAATCTGTGCTTGGCTGAGAATAAAACCAGTTCACAGTTGAGATAGGCATTTTATATATTTACATTGTTTGTAGGGTTTCCCATGTGTGAGCAGAAAAATGTCTCTGGGATATTTAACATTACAAAAATTTCACTAAGATCTATATTATTTTCATCAGTGAGTAAGGAATGCTTGCCTGAATTTCGAATTTCCTTTAGCGTGACTTAAAAAAAATGCTAAAGAAATGGATAACATTAACAACTAGTAGCACTCTGAGGACACTAAGAAACAAAGATATTGGATAGAAATTGATAGGAGGAAACAGAGCCTACCACTAAATCTTCACTAAAATTGTCTGGCAAGTCTCACCCTTTTTTGGCCAGTGTTCTCACTGGCTTCTGTCAGTCTATCTCTGTAGTGATTTGTTGTCTTTCCTTAGGAAATAAATAAATTTACAGTCATGCTTAATGACTATAACTAACTGTTGCTAACAGTAACAGGAAGGGTGCCCAGCTGGAAAATATAAATTTTCCTAGTGTAGCCAACAGAGCAGTTTAGATGTATGGCAGGAGATTGTTCTGAGCAAAGTAGTTTTCCTCCCACCTTATACTGCCAGAAACTTTACATGTCATCAGGAAAGTAAAACTAAGCTAGTTTCCTGTGTTGATCTCCTGAAGACTATCAGATTTAAGAAGGATTTTGTCTTAGCATTGTATTTTTCTTTTGGAAAGGCTGTACAATATTCAAAGTAACTTTTTGTTAAGGGCATAGCAGACCTTTTATATAGAAATTCTAAAACTGGATGGCAAAAAATATCATCAATTTATTGGCTTAGAATCCTAAAGATGAGAGATTTCATAGCTGGAAGAGAGCTCATAGCAGAATCAGCTGTACCTGTTGCAGATATTTTCTTTCTTGCTCGCTTTCTTGCTTTCTCTTGCTTTCTCTTCTTCTTTGTCTCTCTCTATTTCTTTTTCTCTCCCCCTGTCTCTCTCTTTCTCTCTTTCTCTCTCTTTCTCTCTCTTTCTCTCTCTTTCTCTCTCTTTCTCTCTCTTTCTCTCTCTTTCTCTCTCTTTCTCTCTCTTTCTCTCTCTTTCTCTTTCTCTCTCTCTCTCTCTCTCTCTCTCTTTCTCTCTCTTTCTCTCTCTTTCTCTCTCTTTCTCTCTCTTTCTCTCTCTTTCTCTCTCTTTCTCTCTCTTTCTCTTTCTCTTTCTCTTTCTCTTTCTCTTTCTCTTTCTCTTTCTCTTTCTCTTTCTCTTTCTCTTTCTCTTTCTCTTTCTCTTTCTCTTTCTCTTTCTCTTTCTCTTTCTCTTTCTCTTTCTCTTTCTCTTTCTCTTTCTCTTTCTCTTTCTCTCTCTCTTTCTCTTTCTCTCTCTCTCTCTCTCTTTCTCTCTCTTTCTCTCTCTTTCTCTCTCTTTCTCTCTCTTTCTCTCTCTTTCTCTCTCTTTCATTCCCCTCCCCCCCCACCCCCCCCCCATTTTTGGTGGTCTAATCTGGTACTTCCTTTCTTCTACATCATTCCCATTTTTAACCCATACCTTTCCTTTCATTATGTAACATGTCCAAAACTGTTTCAAACCTCTGCGCTGGATGTGCATGAAGCAGAGGCCTATACAGATTTTTTTTATGCAAGGTATGGCTCATATATTTACCCTAGTTTGATGACTGATTTTTTTTCCCAACAGCATGGAAGTAGTCTATCATAAATGGTTTTTAATGCACAGTAATGCAAAATGCTCTTTAATAAAACTGCTACCTAATGCTGAAGTTCTGCAGTTTCTACCAGTTGTGTTCTTGCAAATCCCCAAACAGATATCGAGTACTTTGAGCTTGTGAAGCATGAAAAATGCCTATAATCAAAACAGCTTTATTTACATCAAGTAACATGTAGTATAGGGTCTGTAGGAAACCCTCTTAGATTGCTAAAACTTTTGATGCAACATTCAGTAGTCTATAAACCTCTAGAAGAAAAGCTTGGAACTTGATAGTCCTATTGAAATAGCAGGCAAACATTGATGCTATAGCAGTAGTAGAAGTGTTAGTGTAATATAAGTGCATTTTATATAAATATAAAATATTGGTTTTGGTTGGGTTTTTTTAATTGAGAAATGCATGCTCAAAGGAAACAATCTAAGGAAGTAACTTGAAGTGCCTCTTTTCTTGGGGTGAAATATAAAGAAAATAATTAAATTATTAATCGTTAAATTCTTATGTCTATTTAATAATGTAGCAATATAGCATAATCCAATGAATGGAAACAACTGACTAGTCCTTACATGGATCACACTCAGAAGCAAAATTATATCAGCAACATTTCAACTGTAAAAGTTCTCTATACACTTGTCCAGAATAAGCATTAAATCTTTTTAGACCTATTTAACTTTTAATGAGAAATTTTAATGAGAATAAATGTGGTTGAAAAATTAATGACTAGATCAAGGAAGAAGAAAATTATCAGATATGGCAAATATTTTTTGTATTGCTTTAGAAAACCTTGGTGCCCATAATGCAAATTAAAATAGTTGTTTCTATCTAAATTTAAAGACCTATCTTTTGTTAAATTTATAGCTGCCCTTAATAAGAGTAAGGAAATGTGATGTGTAATTTTAAATACAGGTCAGGGAAAAAAACTTAGTTTGAGATGATGGTAACAAAACTGAAAGAGCTAGGAAATTAAGCTGATACAGAAAATTAGACTAATGAGCAGATTGAAACATGCATGCATTTTCTGTCCTCAAAATATAGGATATTCAAAAATTTTTATGGGTACATAAATTGGATATTAGCTGAAAAATTACACTTGAGTAGATGTCAATTTATTTCATATTACAGAACTTAGTCACTTATATTCTTGCTTTATATACTTTGGATTAAGTTTAAGGTAATGCATTTTTACTGCGTGCCAGATAGTGAAAAATACATACTTCTGCTTCCACGACTACTTCCCCTTCCAAGAGCTATGTGTAATAAGCTAATTGAAGTCCAAATTTCAGTAAACTTTGTCCATTTAGAATTTTCAACAGGGAGGTGGTAAGACCAAGAGTGCCCAGAGCATTGCTGTCTTTACAAACTTATTTCTAAGGAGAAATGCTTCTGTTAGAACTAAAAGATTTTGGTTTAATATGAGCCTTAACATTGCAAAGCCAGCTTCATCACTTGTGTGCTCTTCTCATCAAATAAAAAAGGAGAATCAAAAGAGAGTTATCCAAGATAAAATTCAAATGGTTCTAGCATTTTTTAGCTGTATAGTTTTATTCAAGTAAGAAACTGAATGCTTTTTCAGGATGCTGCTCTGTGACAGCAGGTTTTACAGTCATTAGCGATTGATATGATGGACTGAACACATGTTTTAAATGCCGGGTATCAAGTAAGAATTCTAGTAGCAATTCACCTCCATTCTTACTCCAGCTCAAAGGTACTGAAGTGTGAATTTTTGTTTAATTTATTAAATTATTTAAATTTATTTACAGATTTTTGATTCTCCAGTTCTACCCTAATTTGCAGCTCAGAAAAAAAAAAAAAAGATTATTGTTGTAGATGGAAAAAAATTCCACAACTTTAAATTAAAATAATCAATGAAAATTAATTATGAATATCTCAGTATGAACTTCATGTTCTGAAGAGTTGAATGTATTACAAACTGAGCAAGCAATTATTTAAAACGCCCTGGAACAGCTTGTTTGCAAAAAATATGTTTAAAGTGAGTGGCAACTTCTAAAGTAGAACACCCCATTTTCAGTAGAAAAATAAATAAAGATGCCAGGGCATCCCGTGCTTTTTGCTGGTTTCCTAAGTGCAAAGACTTTGACACAACAGGTGTAAGTCCTTCGGTATCTGATCCCCACTGTTGTAGTTTCTTGCCTGTAAGAAAGGATATATGTCCAGCTGATCAACTCTTACCCCATATGTGAAAACTCTGTAAGAAAATCGAATATGTTTGTGAATATGTATGCCTCAGCAGGAAAAAATATGCTTAAAGACAGACTAAGGTACTATTAATGTTCTGTTTTCAAAGTTCTTACCATGATATACATGTAAAATTGCATGTCTTGAGCAGAAATCAAAACATATAAAACACTGACTGATATTGAATAGTTTGGAAATGTTGAATTCTGCTTTTCTGTCTGTTATTATAGGTAATAATGATGATTAACTGATTGTGTACTGAACATATACCCATTTCCTTGCTTCTAAGAAATTGTTCTAGGACTTACATAGCTATTTTAGTTTATGACATGGATTGTATTAACATTAAGGATGGTATCAGAGATTAAAAAATAAGTTACTTTTGAAATACTTAATTTTCCAGCTGGATCTTTCAGCTTTAATTTTACTTGTGATTGTATCTTCCTCAACATACTTAGTGTCTCTTTTTGTTATTTAAATATTATTAAATTTGGTTTACCCTAAGTTTAATTTTATACATCTTAAAGAAGATAATTTCATTTCTATAATGCTGTTATAAAATTTAAAAAGTGTTTCTGAAAACTGTAGTTAAAATAACTCCTTTTTCAGTAATTCCTAAAATCCACATTAATAAAATCTAATGCAGTGATTATGCTATTTTGGTGGATCTGAAAGGAACTGGATTAAGTCCAGAGAATTTTTAGTGTTGCGTTTTTATCATAGATTTGTTTAGATTGGAAAAGGCCCTTAAGATTGTTGAGTCCAACTACTAATCCAGCACTGCCAAGTCCACCAATAAACTGTGTCCCCAAGGGCCACATCTGCATGTCTTTTAAAAATCTCTAGAGATGGTGACTCAGTCACTTCCCTAGGCAGCCTGTTACATTGCTAGACAACGCTTTTGGTGGAGAATTATCTACTAATATCCAAACCATTTCCTTTTGTCCTCTCACTTGCTACCCAGGAGAAGAGGCCAATCCCCACCTGGCCACAGCCTCCTTTCAGGCAGCTGTAGAGAGTGATAAGGTCACTCCAGAACCTCCTTTTCTCCAGGATAAACACCCCCAGCTCCCTCAGCTGCTCCTCACAGCACTTGTGCTCCAGACCCTGCCCCAGCTTGATTGCCCTTCTCTGGACTCTCTCCAGCTCCTCAGTGTCCTTCTTGCAGTGAGGGCCCAGAGCTGGACACAGCACTGCAGGTGTTCAGTTAGCTCATGTTCAGCTGATGTCACCAGCATTCCCAGGTCCTTTTCCACTGTGCAGATTTCCAGCTGTGCTGCCCCAGACCTGTGGTGCTGTGTTTGGTGTTTTTGTAATTCAAGAGCAGGACCTGGCACTGGGCCTTGTTGAATGTTGCACCATTGGCCTTGGCCCATTGATTCAGCCTGCCCAGATCCTTCTGCGGATCTCCCTGCCTTCCAGCAGATCAACAGTCCTGCCCCAACCCCATGCCATCTGCAGAGTGACTGAGGCCACACTCAATCCCCTTGTTCAGATGATCAATAAAGACATTACACAGGACTGGCCCTGATACTGACCCCTTGGGAGCACCAATGGTGACTGGCTGCCAACTGGGTATAGGTCTGTTCACCTCCACTCTCTGGGCCTGGCCATCCAGACAGTTTTTAACCTAGGAAAGAGTGATCCATCCAAGTCTTGAACAGCTGGTTTCTCGAGAAGGATACTGTAGGAAATGGTGTGAAAGGCTTTACTGAAGGCCAGGCAGACAACATCCACAACCTCTCCCTCATCCATTCCGCAGGTCTCCTTTGTTGTAGAATGAGATCAGGTTGGTCAAACAGGAGCTGCCTTTCCTGCCATGGAACTGATGCTGGCTGTTCCCAACCCCCTTGATTGTTCGGTTGCACTTGCTGTAGGGTAACATTCAAGATGATCTGGTCCTTGACTTTCCCTGGACTGAGATCAGTAGTACCCTAGGTCCTCTTTCTGATCCTTCTTGTAGAGGGGCATCAGGTTTGCCAACATTCAGTCTACTGGGACCTGCCCAGTTGAGCAGGATGCCAGGTGAATAATGCTTGAATGTGGCCTGGTGAGCACTTCTGCGGGCTCCTCCAGGATCCCTGCATGGATCCCATCTGGCCCCATAGCAGGTCAGACTGGTCTAAGAGGTGGTGACCATTTCCTCCTGGATTATGGGGGCTTCATCCAGCTTCCTGTCCCTGTCTTCAGTTTAGAGGGTGGGTACCCAAAGAACCAAGTCTTACTAATAAACAGTGAGGTAAAGAAGGCCTTAAGTGCCTCAGCCTTTTCACCAATCAAGGCTGGGAGTTCTCCTTGGTCCTCTTCTTGTTGCTGATGCATTTTTAGAAACATTTTTTGTTGTCCTTTACTACACTAGCCAGCTTAGGTGCTAGCTGGGCTTTGGCCTTTCTAGCTTTCTCTCCATATAAGCTCATGATGTTTTTGTAGTGCTCTTGAATTGCCTATCCCTTCTTCCAAATGTCATGAGCTCTGTTTTTTCCCTATTAGTTTCAGAGTTCCAGCCAAAGGAGCTAAGATAAACTGTGATGGATAAAAAAATATATTTAGCCTACATAAATGAAGATTTAATGATATTTATATATTCTAAATATAGAATTTATTTGCTATATAGTACAGCTAGTATAATAAACATATTGTTGATAAAAAACATTTAAATTTATGTTTTGATTAATAAAAATGTTACATAGGTGGAAATTTAAAAATGTAAGATATATTTTGTGTCTTTTACATTATTAGGTGTTACATTATGAAGCTAGCACAAACTTTTCTCAATTTTCTTGGGAAAAAATCCCAATTTCTGGTACCTTATATATTGCATAAATTTAATTTTACATGAACAGAATGTAGCTGGTTATTCAAAGTGATATGAAGCATTCTTTTATTGAGACACAATATCAAATTTTGGAACCCAGAAAACATGTATTACTTTCAAAACTGACTCAATAAAAAAGTGGTTATTTATAACCTCTCTATATCTGTTATTAGGCTACTATTGCCTTGGTTTTGGTAGCATTGAAGCCTCAGATGGAGTGGTGAGTCATTCCAAACTGTCCTGTAATAAGTCAAAAGATTCTAGAATTTAGGTATATGGAATGGATTGCAGATGCAAGGAAAGGAGGCAGTACTTATGGGAAACTTAGCCTAGATCAGAATTCCAAGGTGTCACAAAAAGATTTCCTTCCATAGGTAAACCTTCTTGTCACTTAAAATTGTGGAGACAAACATCTTAGCTGCAGTGTCTTGGAATATTGGATCAACACAGTAAATCAGTTTTTAGTATTTACCCAAACAGTGTAATTGAAAAATACCAATATATTGATGCTGCATCGATATTGATGATACCAAAAAAGCATCACCCTCTGATTATGTTCATTCTCAGAAGGAAAGCTTTCTCCAGTGCTTGAGTTGTACAGCTTTTAAATTATATGAATTTACATTTCTTCTTCCACTGTTTTATAAACACTTCTGAGATTTATGAATTTCTGTATGATCTGTGAGCACTTTTGCCTCTTGGCACAAACAGAAAGGTATCTGAGTGAGAGGAAGGTGGTGGAATCAGATAAAATCACCTTTTTAAGAATTACTTAGAGGGAACTTAATGGACTGACCTTCAGGAAAATATTAGAATTTAACACCAATAAAATTTCTGTGTACTGTAAGTGGTGCAGATGCTAATTTTAAGTAGCTTTTATTTCAAAATACTTTAATATTTTTGCTGTTTCAGATGTCAGCCCTTACTTTTGATATTGGAGGATTTTTTTTCTGCGAAATGCTAATAGTGGATATTACTTGTCATCTGAATAGGATCAATGTATGGCAGGATGTATGGTTTGAAATTAAATCTGCAGTACTTGATCCCATGCTGAATTGATTACTGGTCAGGCTTAATAACTTGAAGTCATATTCATATATAATATTATCAATATTTTTGCAAATATCAAGGAAAAGCAGTCACTTAGTGTAGAATAATGTGTTAGCTGAGCAAATTACTCTCTGGTGGATTTCTCACTAGCTGTAAGAAAAACATTTCCAACTTGTTTTGAAAACTTGACAAGTGTTAATTGTGAGTTGATATCCTAAGCTGATTTGCAAGTGGGAGTTTTCACAAAGGAAGTAAGATGTAGATAAGGAGGGAATAACTAATGACCAGCCTTGAAAGGAGCACCTTCTATTTGATGCTGTAGAAAGGGGGAAAAG
The DNA here is from genome assembly GCF_037042795.1 of Molothrus aeneus. Taxonomy (NCBI): domain Eukaryota; kingdom Metazoa; phylum Chordata; class Aves; order Passeriformes; family Icteridae; genus Molothrus; species Molothrus aeneus. Next base: position 36,382,250 of record NC_089680.1, read on the forward strand.
ACAATAGGAGATTAGGTAATTTACTTTGTAGCAGCATTCTATGTGAATAAAGTAGGTATAAATTAATGAGAATCTGGATGTTAGTATCTTTGCAGATGGATAGGAAAAGTTTGAGATTTGGAAAAAGAGTTTTTCATTTCAGTATGCACCTATTGCCTTGCGTAGAACAGTCTTGAGCAAGTATCAGTTACAGAATGTGTTCATGCTCCTAGGCAACTACGTTCAGTTCTGTTTAGTTAAATAGAATCATGGAATAGCCTGACTTGGAGTGGACCCAAAAGGGTCCTCGACTTCAGCTTCTGGCCCTGTGCAGGACACCTCAGGTATCACACCATGTGCTGGAGAGCACTGTCCAAACACTTCTTGAACTCTGTCAGGCTGGTGCTGTGACCACTTCCCTAGGGAGCCTGTTCCAGTGCCCAGCCACCATCTGGATTAAGAAACCTTTCCTAAACCTCCCCTGACAATACTTCAGGCCATTTCACTGGCCTCAGTCCTGTCACGGGTGCCTGCCCCTCCTCTTCTCCTCCCAAGGAAGTTGTAACTAAAATGGGGTCGCCCCTCAGTCTCCTCCAGGCTGGAACATCCTTCACCATCTAACCTCAACCCTGTAGAGAGGATTTGTGCATCATATGGATTTATTTTGGGAATTCTATAGGCTCTGAGTCATATGCACGTTCTAGTACTTGATGCCTTTTATTTCCTATTTATTTTTCTAAATATTTTTGGTTTATGATGTATTTCGGTAGGAATCCTATAGCATGATTTTTTGATAAATATGAAATGGTACTTATGGTGTTATCTATTTGTAAGTGAAATGTGAAAAAAAGCCCTGAGGGATGTCTCCCAGTATGTCTAGAATTTATCTATCAGTAAAAGAGAAACATAGCTCCAGATATTTTCGTAGCATGTTCAGCATTCCAGTGAAACTCTGTGTTTATTTTGCCAGGAAGGTCTGCTGTTTCACTAGCATGTGGGTGATGATTGTCCTCAACTACCTCACTCAACCATTTTACAATGAGACTCCCACCCCACTACATTTTGTCACATTATGGCACATCCTCTACTTTTTTTGTCAAAACCATCACTTTTAGACCTTCTTGGAAAACATTAATATCACAGTAATTAGAGGAAATTTGTAAACTTGATTTTTCAGGGGTACTTTGAGAAGTGTTAGGTATTTGTGCAACATTTAGATTTATTTTTCTATTTGTAATTCAATTATATAATATTTATATTTATTTCAACTTATTGAAGTAGAATTTATTTCAAGTATAATATAGTTTATTGAAGTATAATTTATTTCAATTTAATAATTTTTTAAATTTTAATTTAGTGATATTAGAAAGTGCATTTCCCTACACTTGACTGGGAAAGAACTGCAAGTAGCTCATTTACAATGAAGTGGGATTACAAACCTAGATTTTTCTAGGACACCGTACAGAGGCTATAGCCTGAAAAGTACCTCAATTATTCATAAAGCCTTCACAAAACTCCCATTTTGAAGGTTCAAAAATTACTTGCATGAAGATTGCCAGCTAAAATGGAATGATGTGCAAAATAATATTCAAGTTTTGTGTAGATGAATCTCTAGAAAAGTTCCTTTTAGAGTTAACACAAAATAATTTCCTAGTAGGTGTGTGAGGAGATGATAGTTGAGGAACAACTGCAACTGAAGAATAAGATACTCCACATTTTCTGTCAGGTTAGGATTGAAAACAATTTGGTACTGGGATAGTGGCAGTATAAGCCTTATCTATTAGCTTAATTCCCAGCAATTAATTAATACAGTTATATACAATGGGTAAATAACACTCATTTAGGCTTTGGATACCTGATAGCAATTCTGTATAGTACTGTTCATATGGGCTTTGTTCTGCACATAAAATCTAATTCACCATTAGAAGTACTGCATTCTTCCAAATGAAAAAATGAAAAAGGTCAGAAATTTTGGACAAGTATTTATCCTTGAGATAATTTTCAATAGAGTGAATTTTGAAATATATAATATTTGGGTAGACAGGCTTGGCAAGTTTTTTTTTTAATATTAATGTTTTTTAATATTCATGTTTAATATTGATGTTCTTATATTTATGTGAATATATAATACTGGTACATGTATATGTATTATATGAACACTCATGTGTATGTGCGATTCTGATGATTTATTGAAAGAATATAAAAAGACCAGCAACAGAGAGGTTGTAAATGTAAGTTAAATGTCTGTACAAACCGTTGTTCTGTGTTAGTATTAAGAGTAATTGCACTGCTTTCATTGTCTGTTTCTGCATGAAGCAGGGACATTCTACTGTCTCTTTGTTTAGAACATAATGAAAATTTTAGACTTAGTAATAATAGATTAAATACAAAATGTCTTGAGACTAAGCAATGTACATTAATTATGTCTATGACACCTTAATAAAATGGAGATTATTTATGCACATGAGAAAATATATTAGGAAGAAATTGAAATAAAGTAAATCAGTAGCCACTTTATAGAGAATTTGGTTTAACAGACATAAGTATTCTACACTTTCACTGAATAGGAAGTCTAGAAAAACCAACATTTTCCTTAGGGATCAATCTCAAATTCCATATATATAATTTATTCTTGCCATTGCTGTATAAATAACAGGTTTGATAAATACAGTTGTAAAATTAATTTCTTGTAAATTGGGGATATTTTGGGATTTTCTGTATTCCTCCTTTCATTATTTGCAATAAAAAGTGATGAGAAAGAAAGAGGGGAATCTTTATTACTTTCTAATAAAATGGGAATTCCTACAAATAAAGTGGAAACTGAAACTGGAAACTGAAACTTGAATTCCTACAGTGGAAATTCCTACAAATAAAGTGGAAACTGAAACTGGAAACAGAACACTGGAACATGCATCAGGTCTATGTTTTAAGTTTCACCTTAGAGACTATGAAAGAGATCTATCCAGAGAATAGCTATCAAACACAAGTTCTGTCAATCTATCTATTATTCAATTATTATATATTATTATATGGCAAGTTACCTATTACTCAATTTATATATAGCTCTACATATAAGGAATGAAACTGTAAGTCCAGTCCCATTTGTATATGGTGATGAGAATTTGTTCCTCAGTGTTTTCCCCCAGTTTTGTGAGAAAGACAGAACTTCTTTCAAAAAGCAGGTAAATGGACAGTTTTGCAATCTATGAATGTGTTTTGTTTTCTGAATTATACCTTGTTGTTTGATAGTCAGCTATGGTCACTCTTCACTTCCTTGCTACTTAATGTAGAATTGACAATAAAAGCCCCTCCTTTAGCTGTGTACTCTGAAGTGCTCTTAATTAAAGGATAAAGTTTCCAAGATGATGAACAGCTTTTAAAAAGAGTTGCCATTTTCCAAAATCTAAGTATATTATAATATCCAGTGTATACTCCTGTGTTTTTTGGGGTTTTGATGTTTTTGGTTTTGTGGTTTTTTCTTTTTTTTCTTTTTTTTTTTGTTTTGGTTTGGTTTTTTGTCACAAGATATGTTTATTAGAAAATGTTGTGAACTAGTTATAATTGTGTGTTTGCAGAGAGCACTTACCCTGTTTTGCTGGTAGTTTTGCCAAATGATATGGTCATAGCTAGTGTGAGGTATTCTATGTAGTGCAGGGAGAAGGTGTGCTGTCTGAAGAGTAGAGAGGAAGTACCTAACTTACTGGTATGCATTTCATTGATTTGCTTTTTATAAAATCAATTTACCTACTATATTGTTTAAAAAAAACCCCACCCAAATTCTGCAAGTCTCCCAAGATAAAATTTCTAGGTTTCCAACTACAGAGGAAGACACCTTTGGAGGCAGAGGTTACTTCTCTAACTAGGTAGTTAGCTTAAATTCTGCTCTACCACCTAAATTGAAAGGCTAATGAAAGCCCTGTGACTTACATGTCGATCTAGACATCCCATAGCAGGGTATATCATAAAACTGTGAAATACTGAACAGTGAAATGAGATACAGCTGTGGGTTTTGCCCAGGCCTTTTATAGCTTTCATCAAAATGTTACTTTGCCTGGTACCTTAGGTACCATCATGTAGGTAATAGGAAATTTCTAGAATTTAATATTAAGGGTCTATGGAAGAGTGATGATACAATGTATATGTAATGGTAGAAGTCTATAGAACGCCAAATTCTAATATTTTTGTACAATAAACTCATATGTGCAGCTCTTTAGAAGACAGCCTGTTGTATGACTCATATTTCCTTAAGCACTCGAGATTGTGTGTTTCCCTAGAGAAGGGAAAGGATGCTGAATACTGTCTGGTGGAAATGATAACACAAATTGTAATTTGTAGTTCAGGTTAATTTAAAATAATGCTTTTATTGTAGTGCAATTTAGAAATCTTAGTACTCAGAGGATGAGATACTTCAAAATGGACAGCTAAGGTGATGTTGCACTATACAAAAGATTGAAGAATACTACCTTGCAAAGCTTTGTTGATGATTACTCTCTTTGAAGAAATGCTCCTGTGTGAGTTTTTTCTTTAACAGTCTTCTGTGTGATGTGCAGCATATCTTGATCGATACTTGATGATATACCCACCCTCTTTATTTTTCTTTTCATGTTTATATATTTAATATTGTTTTTAAATGAGATAATAAAGGTGGCTAACAAATTCTTCCCATTTTATTCTTCCCATTGCTTGAGCTGTTTGACTTTTATCTATATAATTCTCTGATGTAGTTAATTTAAACTAGTGAAGAATCAGCATAACACTGACCTACCTGACAATGTCAAAAACTAATTTCAGCTGATTTCTGGTAGAGTACCTCCAATGTAAGTATTTCTAGGAGGATGTCACATCATTTATTATTGTGTAAACAGAGTTTGGAGAGTAAAAGAAGGCTCTGACAGATAGTTTTTAAATGAAATTAAGAAAACACTGAAATGGTAAGGAAGATGAAGTATCAGCAGAATCCTACAGGGTGATCTAGAACATAGTAAAATTAAACCCAGGTTTTCAATGATAAAATTCAAGGTTAGATATCAAAAAGTTAAGACTACAGGTACATAAAAGAAACTGAAAATCTTTGAGGAAGACAGAGACAGAATTGTAGTGAGTAATTGTTGTGAATCTACAATTTTTTTCAGTAGTGGCTATATAACATTTTAGTATTTTCTTCATTTAAAGCTGTAATATTTCAGCACTGTAATAAAGGTAATCTAGTTACACCTATGCAATAGGTCATCACTAAAAAAACATAATCAAGACATTTTACCAAGAACATACATTTTCTAATTCAAAGTGTGTTCTTGGATTTTTTTTTGTTTTGTGGAATTGAGGTAAAGATATTGAAATGGTTGAAACAGTGCAATTTAATAATTTTGATGTTCTTCTAATGAAACTTTAGTGGGCTTGGGACAATAGAGCTGGCTGAAAAAAGCTGTGGCTTATTACTGTTTTTCTTTGTGTGATCAATATTACTGAAGTTTTCATTGTAATCCCTGGTGTTCAACCTGCCTTTTGTTTGACAGGAACCTGACAGGACAAATTGAAATGATAATTTGTCATTACTATACATAAGTAGAACCCTCACAGATATAATGTAGCAAAACCACCATCACATTTCCCCAGACTGTGTTTATTGCCATTTGAAACACTTTTATCGTACAAGGTCATGTTGTGCACTACAACATTTCATTTTTTGTTGACAGTAATTATTCTTCCAGCTCAATGAAAAACAAGTTTGTAATGCTTTTCATGAAAATGATTACTTGGAGATACTGCCAAATTTTAGATAACTTTTCACATTATTAAAAAGTATATGAGCTTCAGCAGCCAGGAATAAAGGCACAATAATATTCTCTTACATTAATTTTGAATGTTTCACTTTCTGTTGTTTATAGCCTTTGTACATTTTAATGATAGTTTTGCCACAACTGTAGCTTACAGCCTGTGGTGTGGACAGGGGCATATTTGGGCAATAGGAATGCCTGCCTTTGTTATTAACATTTTAGTAGTGTAAAGATTGCTGACCCATATTTATATGTGCAAAGTATCTCATCCTTGAATTAAAGTTCACTCTATTCACCAAATATTTTTGGTACTTCTACATGTCTGTATAGTCAAATCATTGTATATATCTGTATATCTGTTTACATCTGTATATTCAAAACTCTAAAATGTTATTTCTGTATTCATATATACTCTCAATTTAAATTTCATCATCAGACAGCTGGTGAAGATGATGGCCACAGTAGTATAAGACTGATGACAGATTTTTCCATAGAAATCTTGGCTGCTTTAGGCATCCCGTTGAATTATTTGTTTTCACATTTATTCAGCATTGAAGGACTACCTTGGGAACAATAGGAACATTGGGCATAGTAATATTTTGCATATGCAAGCTGAATACCTTTTATCCTGAACACTTGAAAAATATTTCTTATTATTTATCATAAAAATCTATACTTGTGTAATCATATGTGTAAACACAAATTTCCTCAAGGAGATTGTTATTTCATGTCAACTACAAAACATAGTGCATGAAAGAATGCAGGCTTTTTTTTTTAAGTGTTTCATCTTAAAAAAATTAAATATCCCTATACCCCATCTAAAATTAATTAAATACTAGTCAATGACACAAGTATAATTTGCAGTAATAAACAGACGCAGATCCAAACTTGGATCTGTAGGATACTGTAGGAAACTGAGCAGCAAAGCAGCATTAGTATCTTCTCTTACTAGTAAACTCATACTATTTTCTGCCTTGAGTTTCTGTGCTTAAAGATGTTTTAAGTAGCAAGGTACAGGGAGTTGTTTTCTTATTTGTGCAGACCACTCCAAGAAGAAATATGACTGTGGAGTGCTTTGTGTCATTTCCTGCCAAGCCAGCAAAGAAGCTGACTCGAGCCAACAGGAGTTAGCAGTTCTCCTGAAAAAGTAAATGTAGAGAACAAAGATTACGCTTTTAGATTGGATCAGGAACTATAATGACAGCAGAATGCTGTTACTTCATAAAGTAATAATTGACACACAATGTAAATCATTAGCATAGAATATTTAACCAGTTAACTGTTTTGTTTAATATAACTTTTGATCAATTCCTGAAGTTACAACTAGAGAGAACATCCAGTAAAGCTGGTTCTTGGTAAAAGAGGATGCAGTCCAGCACTTCCCTGGAATATTTGCAACATAAATCATTTTATGCTTCTCTATACAGAGCTTTGATAATATTTCAGTATTTCTTCAAAATATAGCTAATTTTAAGATTTATTTCTTAATCAATATTTGTTATTGCAGCTGCTGTATTGTACATGTTTTACATCATGAGACTGTTAGGATAGGTATCTCATTTCAAGATAACAGTTCAAACTGATCTTAAACAAACTTACAAAAATCAGATCTGTGATCTCATGTCTGAACAGTCTGCAACAGCTCTACAGAAATTTGTGGTAGTTCAGAGTATATGCAAATTTAGGGAGAAGTGCATCAGTATCAAAGCTGTGTTTTCTAAGAAATAGATACTTACATATAATTCTAATGTGAGCCAATGGTAGGAGTAGAAAGTCTATAATCCTAACATGCCTTAATAATAACCCAGACTACCCTTTACTAAGCTTGAAAAATTAGCTTAAGGAACAGCAGAAGTAAGAGAGCCTGCTTGGCTACAGACTGAGGTCTTGCGGTTGACTGGTTTTGGTGCCTGAGCAGTATGTTCTCAAAATGAATATTTTAAACAAAGTTGCGTCATCCATAAATATTCTATTCCTTGTGTGTCCTTTGGATGCAAAGTTCACAGTAAGCCTACTTAGTGAAGCTGCAAATACAATTTTTCTCCCTTACCTAGCTTCTTTACAGAATTTGCAATCAATAAATACTGTTGCTTTGACTTTCTTATTCATTACAGTTTCTTCCTTTAATTGGTCAATTTCTTCCAAAGTCATTATGAAAAAACTCACATTCTCCATTAGACATTAACATAATCAGACTAAACATATTGAAGTATTTTTTGGTAGCATGATTTTTAATATTTTAACCTAAGACCCTTTCCTTTCTAGCTGAGGGTTTATTTTGGATAGTGTTAATTGAAAAAGTTTTATTTAAATTATTTGTTTATACTTTTATTAATAAAGCTGTTCTTCATATAAAAATGCAAAATTTGATTTATGGAAAATATTCCAAAAAAACCTAAAAATCACACATTTCTATAATTGCAAGAAAAAAAGTGTAGAAAGTTATTTAGAAATAATTTAAGTTTTATCCTCTATCCATATTTATAAACTTAAAAAAACTTATAAAATTAAGTTTCAAGAGAGGGATACCTCTTTATTTACACCTGTAAAATCTTTTGAACTCTTGTCTGTTATTTCAGGGCAGGTTTAATAAATCTACCCTCCAGCTGCCTCCTTTACTCCAGATGACATAGAATTACTAATTTCTGTATTTAATTCAGTTGTAAATTAATTGGGATTCTGTGGAGAATTTGGTGGGAATAATTTCAAATGACACATCTTTCTGACTTGATTTACTGTGCAAATGATAAGGCTGATTCAAAGGGAAAGGTAAAAAATGCATGGTTTGAAAAGCAAGGAGACCCTGTTTCAAAAAGTAACCATCCTAATCTACAATGGAGTAACATTCTGAGCATCTGATTTTTGAGTAATTTTTTTCTGCACTTTGTATCAGTACTTTGTTCTAGGGAAAAATTTTGTCTGGAGCTAATTTTATTAGAAGAGTCCAGGTTCCCACATTGTAGCAACTTTAAAATAAATTTCACTATCAATAAGAAATAATATTCTGCTGAAGAGCTGACACCTATAGTTTAAGGAAAAGTTCCGTTCTCTGGTAGTTAGGTTTTTTAAAAATATTATTTTAATGCAATTATTCTGTCATTTAGCTGTTGAATGTCTCCTTCTCTTTTTTTCTTTATTTGGTTTAGCCCTTATTTCAAATCCACAGCAAAACCAAATATTTTAGACATCCAAATCCATTAGGTTGTCTGGATTTCTGTTGTTTGTTTTTGGTTTTGTTTGATTGTTTGTTTGTTTTTTCATTTCTGTAAAAATGTTTATTGTGTTATATAAGAAATGACTAATAGATGGCCATATAAAAAATTAATAGCTTTCATAAGATCTTGTTGTTGCTTCATATTCTGAGAGCTGGATCTGCTTGATGTGTGAAAGAATTCCTTCCAAGCCCCCTTTTAACTGCCTAACCACCCTGTGCACACGTGTACATATTTACTTATGAAGCTTTGCCTGTAAAATTTTATTTTGTTATTCATCTAATTTTAACAATGTGGAGAACTGGTTAGTTTTTAGTGGTGTGCCAAAATCAAAACTGGTTAGTTTTTAGTGGTGTGCCAAAATCACAAGTACCTGTATCACAAGTATCTGTGCCAAAATCACAAGTTTATTAGGTGTTGGTTTTGAAAACTAGCTTCTGGGGCTGGTTTGGAAATGTGTCATTTTAACTGCCATAGTGGGGGACACTGTATTCTGCTGTGAGGATAGAAGAGAAAATCGTGTCTACTTAGTAAAATACTGTTATAACTTTGAGCAGTGTCCCAGAAAGAGGTTGTGTGTTATAACATCAAAAAGAACAAAGAGACACCCAAGAATAACTTTTGATATTATTGAAGCAAAATACTTTTTCATTTGAACAAAATCTAACATTTCAGTCGTGATCTTACAAAAGTGCTAGTACTAATCAGAATGTTATTTATTTCCTACAAGAAAAATTTGCTTAATATTATAATGAAGCTCCATTTTTGGTGTGTATTGCTAGTGTGCCTCACCACTGTTTCTTGTTACCTGCTTATGATGATTCATTGGAGCATTCAAAGAACTATTCTGAACTAACTTGAACATTTTAAAATATATTTAGTAAGACACATCTCCCCTCCCCCAAGAAACAACAAAGAGATACCATTATTACAAAATATATGCCACTGTTATTTGATGACAAAGAAATGCAACCATTGGAAATAGATAAATGCTATTATTAGGGTGTCAATATGCAAATCAAAAAGAGGACATATTTTGTTGTAGATTTTGTAAATAATAGGGTAAACTTTGGAAATTTAAACACCAGAGGAAGTATTGGTTTTGTGTACTGGTATTTAAATCACACTCAGGCAATCCATTTTAAAAAATGGTAATAGTGTGCAGGCATCTGTAGGTTATTTTCTTTTGTTTATTTGTATAGGGTTAGGTTAAATATATGGTGAATGAAACAGCTAGATAACAGAAAGTTGTGAACTACTTAAAATGGTAGGGAAATACAATGATTGTTACTCCAGTATGTGTAATTAAAGGGAAGAAGAGAAAAATTGGAAACTGCAATTTTTGTTTTGTGGAATGGTAATTACATTTTCAATGGGAAGAACTAGAAAGAAAGATTTCTATGGATCCTTGGTAGGATCTGATGGTCAGCTGATATAATCATTACAGTGCCACTGAGCTAATTTAAAGAATATGGGGTCATGGTCTTATTTATTTTTAATATTCTTGAATCAATAATTAAGAACATGAACAAAATCTGAATTAATCAATCCTTTTTTTCTGGATAGAAAATTCACCCTTATCCTGGGTAGTAGTAACTGTGTGTTGTAATAGCCTTTCCTTCTTTTTATTGCTCTGACTTCTTTTCTGCCCCTGTTTTTATAAAATAAAAACAATTTAGGTAAAATTAGAATGGGTTTTCCCAGTAAATCAGAGCTTGTGAGGAGTTAAAAAACCTGTTTATTTTCAATACACTGTAACTGTCTTCAATAATATGTTTGCAAGTGTTTATTCACGTTTTCCATTTCACAAGTAGTAGTAGTAAAGACACCTAATTCGACTTTGTCGAGGCCAAATCCCTGATCTCTTTCTCAGGAAGTGGGCCCCCTCTACTGCTAGACTGGAGGAAATGCTGTTGCATGCAGGTGTCTTTTTATTTAGTGCAAGTACAAGGATGACATAGGAAGGAAAATGCAGTAACCAAAATCTCAGATTTTTTTTTTTCTTTCTTCATAATGCAGCATGGGGTTATATGTAGAGATGTGGCTTGCTGTTTTCTTTTTATGCATGTGGTGGCCACAATCTGTAGAGTCTCAGGAAAAATGAAGGACAGTGTGCAGGACTTGGTGACTTGTCAGATCTCTAACTCTCATGTTTTTGGCTGCACAGCTTCAGATCTAATTTTTCATCTGTACTTCTACCTGTGAGCCTGTGAGGCTTCACTCGGGCTTCAGGAATTTTTTTTTTTTTTTGCATCTGTGTGTGTGTTTGTTGGTAAATCTGTATTTCAATAATATTACTTTTGCAATAAAAGTAACCTTTTAAAAATAAATTTGATTGCAGCATAGAGTGCCAGAGAGCCATATTTTTACACTGGTGCCTGAAAAAAGGGTCTAATTTTATTTCCTTGTCCTCTAAAGTAAAGAGATGCATTAACTACAGGCTACTTACCTATATACTGACAAAGGAAATACAGAAATTATACTTTTGAAGACTGCCTTCTCTGGAACTGTTTCATAGTTGTTTTAAGAATAGCAACTTGGTTGTTGTTTTTCTTTCAGTTACTGAGAGTGTTAAAACTCCTTTCTTCAGTACTAATAAAAGGACTTCTTGAGACATGTTTTAACACCATGAAGACAGTTTCCTTATCTCTGTGTGAGTTTTCATATCCTGTAAAGATAACGTTGCTATATGTATTTTAAGTCCTTTGAATGATTCAGATTTATTTTTAAATATAAAGAGGTATTTATGAAAGGCAGTCTTTGTCATGTGCAAATAGAAAGATTTCTTTTATCCACTTGTCAGCTCTTTTAAGTATGAAAGTATTGGAACTTGTTGAAAAAGATTAGGAAAAATGTTTTTACTGTAGTATGTGCTCCATTAATACAAGCAAGAAATGGAATTTTAATTGTAGTCTAAGAAATTAATTGAATACTCACTCCCTTTATGACGGAAGAATGAGATTTGGATTATCATACACTTACTACAGTTGAAGATAAGAAGTATATAAGGATCTGAGGTGATGTTGTAAGAAGTGTATTCAAGAGACTTTGATACTATTTTTCTGTATTCTCAAAGCAGTGCTTTCAAAGGTGAGACATCTCTCTTGCTGTGCAGTGTTCTTAATATGACAGTTGTGGGAGGGGAAAATGGATTTTTAAAATGCTTTATCTTCAGGTGATACTTTAAAAAGATTATAACATTGTCATTAGAAGTCTCTGAAAGTCTCTCTGTTTCCTTGAGAGTGATTATATTACTGCTATTTTTTAGCCCAACAATCATGTTTTATGCAAGTGGAGATGGAAGTGTTTTCTCCCTTGAAATAACTTATTTTCATATAAATATAGATCCCGATTCACTTATAAATCTACTCCAAGTCCATTCAGAATTGAAGATGACTAAAAACCACAGCAAATTTATAAGAAATGGCATTTGCAATAACACCTATTGGGCATCATCACTATAAATTTTCATCATTTCTTTATAATTTTACAAAAATCTGCATATTCTTATATTCTTATATTCCTTTTACTCTCTTTGTACTTCAGCATATCTAATATTTTAGGTGTGCAATAAAGACTTTTTGTGAAGACTGCACTCTGAAAATCCTCTACTTTGGGCATTTTTCTAAATTCCTTACTCTCACTTCCTGTCCACAAGCAAACTTATGCTTATTCTGATGTCTTTAGGTATCTGTTGTTTTCTTTTGGTGTCCTCATTTTTTCCCTCTGCTGTAGTACGCAGAACAGTATTATTAAAAAAGTCTGGTTTTATTCAACTGGGGTTTTTCCTTTTGTTCCTAAACATATTATTTAATACATTTGTTCCTCCTCTTTTTTCCACTCCACATGAAGTTAAAACTCAAATTGCTCATCTTCAATTATCTGTTGCTTCCATTTCAGAAATTCTTTTTCGCCAGCTTTTCCCTCTTGCATGTTACCATGACTTTTAACTATTGAATGGAGAGCATTGTTAACTCTTCCTTAGAACAGTTTGTGGAGAGGGCAATAGTACATCAAGTCCAGAATTTCTTTTTTGACTGTGATTTTCTCCATAGGCAAGTTTCTAGGAAAAATTCTTTTAAGAAAACTTGTAAGAACAGCACAAGCATATATGATAAGCCTGCTTAAGACATTTTAATCTCTCAGCCATTTTAATTTTTGAGTCTTCTATGCAGGACGTGGATCCTATTGAATTAACAATGACATGGGTTTCTTTTCCATTAACTTGTTTAGTGTGTGCCCTTCAGCTCATACAAACTTTTGTTATCTGTAGCTACTCTTCACAAAGACTTCCAGAGATCAACTATTTGTTACATAAAGAACTGAATTGTTCATCTTTGAACTTCATCCATACTAGCTTCATGTCATGCCTGGCCCCCAAATCAGAAAACAAAACAAAATATTTAGCATATTGCCTTTCCTTAGACATAATCTTGTAGATGAGTCTGCCTCTGCTGTATTTGCTTGCATTCTGTGTTTCTTATATATTTGCAGCGTATTATTGTGGGCTTACCCTAATTATGAAAACGTGTATTAATTTAAAAAATTCTCTGGTCCATAATAGTGAGTGATGAGGAAGCATGCAGTCTCAGAGAGTCCCATATGTTCCTGAGATCCCTAGCCAGCCTCCTGCTCCAGCACGTTGCTCAGGCACTGCCAACTTGGTTTTGTGTCTCCATGGGTAGAGTTTCTACAGCCTCTTGGGACAGTGTGTTCCGATGTTCAGCCTTCCTCATGGGAATTCTTTTTTTATACATCCAGTCAGAGTATAACATGTTCCAACTTGCATCTACTGCCACTTACCTGTGCAGTTCTGCTGTGAGTCTCACTCCCTCTTCTCTACACCTTCCTATTAAGTGGTTGCACACAGTGCTGAGGTCCCAACTTAGTTTTCTTTCCTTACAGATGAACAAACCTACTTTTCTCAGTCTTTGAGTCATTCGCGGGACTTGCTCCACTTTGTCAGAGTCTTTCTTGCACTTAGAAGCCCAAAAGTTAGCATGCTATTCTCCATGTGCTCTTAAGATGGTGAAAATCACTTCCTTCAGTCTGCTGCAGATGAATATGTGGCCTTCATTACTGCAAGGACACACTGTGGAAGCTTATTAGCTTACTAAATTCTGGTCTTTTCTGGGTGGCTTTTCCCTGGCTAGACAGAAAAATGCCTGTACCTACTGCATGGGGTTATTCCATTCCAGCTACAATCTTTTGCACCTAATCATTGTTGAACTCCTTGACAATTCTGGCATCAGAATACTTCTGTGTCCCAAAGAGCAGCCTTGCCTTCCACTTATCAACCACCCCCAGTCTGCTGTTGTCACAACTGCAGCTCTCTGTTGAAGATGCAGACAGCTCAGATTCTGTAGCAGCCTGGAGATGTAGGTTAAAAATAGAAATTCAGATTTGTCAATTTTTAAGACTAAATGTGTTTGAACAATGAAAGAAAACTTTTATTATTGGTTAAAAACAACTAGTAATTTCACTGCTAAAAAACAATCAAACTGTTATGGTGAATGTCACTGAATAACAATATAGTGCAAGAGAGTACCTTCATGTTTAATTCAGGGCAAAGCAAGATTAAAAGAAAAAGGTCAAAAAAATGTTGCTAATGGGAGGTTACAGGTACTATGTTTTTTTTCCTCTCTGGGTTCCTGTGTTCCATTCTTGCTCAGTTTGCCTCTGCAGTGATTGTGTTTGCCATACAGTGTTTATTTACAGGCACTTAGAGGAGCTCAGTTAGAAGCAGATTTTAGAGTTTCAGCCTAGTGCCCACAACTTTGCCTCTCACACAGCTGACCTGTCATTCCTCCTATCCCCCTCCAGTCACTTTTAACACAGTTTGCACAAGAAATTATACTTGGTGCTTCCAATTTCATAACTTTAAAAAAAATTAAATTCTATTAACTGATTAACATCCTGTGAGGGCAAGAACTGCTGGCTGAGGACATTCCATGCTTCCAGTATTACCTAGAATGACAGGGACAATGTGCTTAACTCTGATTGAAGTGTACAAACTTTGCCCCTTCAGGTGGAAAGTGTGAATCAAACTTTTTCTACTGACCAGTGATTACAAAAAACTGGTTCCACTGAGATGAAGTATCACTTGTTATTAGAGAGCTACTTGAATTAATTTAATTTGATTAAGGATCTGTACTTTCCTTGAATTTGGGATGATCTTGCCAACTCTTGTATGTAATTTTTCTCTCTTCTAGAGCTTCATTTTTTCCAGTAAACATGTTGTTTTCTTCCCTTCCACTCTTACTCAAGTTACATTGAACAAAACCTGCTATTTTAAATTTCTGCTTCCTCCACTTTAAAACCTGGATCACATTTTTAATCAAGTCCAGCCTCTTTTTTGTTCCATGCTATATTACTTGCAGCTGTGCTCCCCTTATCTGTACTGCAGGTTATAATTTCTAGCTATGTTTAGAAGACAAAAATTAAGAGGTAAAATGGCAGTTGCAGCATGAAAAATCAGAATAGCACTGCTGTGGTTTAATGTCAGCTGGCAACTAAGCATCCCACACAACTGGAAGAAAAAGATGGGAAAACTCATGAATTGAGATAAAGACCATATAATGGCACAGAAAAGGAAGTAAATAATAATGCTTATAATAATAATAATAAAAGAGTTGGAATACACAAAACAAGTGATGCCCAGGGAAGTTGCTCATCACTCTCTGATTGATGCCTGGGGACACTTTCTAAGCAGTGGCCTCCAGCCAGCTTTCTTCCTTTTTTAATATACTAAGCATGATGTCAAATAGTATGTCCATTTGGCCAGTTTGGGCCAGCTTGTGTGTCTCTAGCTTTCTTGTTGGCTGGGCATGAGAAACAGGGAAGTCTTTGACTTAGAATAACTACTACTTAGCAACAATTAAAGCCATCAGTGTTTTATCAATGTTAGTCTCATATTGAATCAAAAAAGCAGAGCACAGTACAGCTCCTAGAAAGGAAGTTAACCCTATCCCAGCCAAAGCCAGGACCATATTTAGTACCATTATTTAATACAATTTACAAAATATTCAGGTTCCACACTTTCCAATTAGTCACCTTGCCTGTCTTTTGCTATATACGCATAGATACTATTCCCTTTAAAATGAAAATAATATTACCTCAGGGAGAATTTAGCTTTTTCGCAGTGGGTTCTTTTCCTTTTGGTTTTAAAATGACAGAATCACAAAACAGTAAATGTTGGAAGAGGTACAATATCTCTGCTCAAGCAGGACCATCCTAGAGCACATGGTGCAGGATTGTGTCCAGACAATTCTGGAATGTATCTGGTGAGGGAGAGACTCCACAACCTCTCGAGACAACCTGTTTCAGTGCTCTGTAGGCCACCTGAAGAGTAAAGAAGTTCCTCCTTACTGTCCAGGTGGAATTTCTGTGCCTGTTGCCTCTTGTCCTGTTTGGCACCACAAGAACAGCATTGTCCGTCCTCTTCTGTTACATACCTGTATACATTGACAAGATCCCCTCTCAGTCATCTCTTCTGCAGGCTGAATGGGCCCAGCTTGCTCAACTTTTCCTTGTAAAAGAGATGCTCCATTCCAGTTATCATGTTTCTTACCCTTGGCTGGAGCTGCTCCGGGAACTCCATGTCTCTCTTGTCCTGAGGAGCCCAGCACTGAACACAGCACTCCAGGTGAGGCCTCACCAGAGCTGAGTAGATGAGCAGGATCACTTCCTTTGATCACAGTGAGATCAAAGTCCTGTGACTGCAGACAGATCTATATTTAATCCTGTTTGTTCCCCATATTGCAAGTGTTGGTTTACATTTGATTGTGTTGGTATCCCAGTAGGATTGCAGAGGGATGTCCCATAGTCCTGTCTTGTAATTAAGTCTTTAACTATTTGTGCTTGCTTGAGCCTCCTTTTGCTACTGGGATGGTGACTATAGCTCTACTCTTCCCACACCTTGTCTCTTCAAGACTGGAAATATTCCTATCCCCCTTCAATTCTGGTTTAAAGTCTCTCAACAAGCCCTGCTAGCTTGTCAGCTAAGATCCTTTACCACATTTGGGGCAGCCCCATTTTTTACCAGCAGGCTCACTGCTGTTTAAACTGTCTGTGATCAAAACCCCATTTTTTCCCTCATAACACCTGTCTCAAAGCCAGATATCCATCTGCATGATTATCCTGTTCCTTGCCCCATCATTAAGAGGAAGTGGCAGGACAGAATAGAGTACAGCATGTGCCCCAGGTCCCTTGACCAGTTGTCCCAAGGTCCTAAGTTCTGTCTTGATTGTCCCCAACCTTTCTGTTGGGATCTCATCACTGCTTACCTAGAAAACCAGTAGAGGGCAATATTCCATGGGCTGAACCAGGCTAGGAAGTTTCTTGGTGACATCCTTACCTGGGCCTCAGTGATAATACACCTCCTGCTGGGTTGGGTCTAGTTGGCATATTGGGCCCTCCATGCCTCTGAAAGGAGACTACTACCCTTCTTTCTTCATATTTGAGGAGACTGCGATACAAGGGGTAGGCTGCCCTGCCCTAGGCAATCTCTATCCCAGAAGAACCTTCATCCACTTCCTCATTTCCCTGTTTTTCAGATTCCAGGGACTCAGAGGGTCAAGGAATAAATAGACTCAGTATTTATTCTTAATAGTTATCTTAGGAAGAGATCTAATTATCTCAAATATAATAAAACCCCCAGAAATTGTGAAAATAAGAAACAAACAACAGAATTACAAAACTAAACACACACTAAGCTGCTTTATGATTTGTCCTTTGGATTATCTCTTTCTTTATCTCTTTCTTTAATAGCTTTCATATTTTACATTCATATGAAAAGAAATCCTACTGAATCTTTATTTCCTTTTCTGCTTGCAGGCAAATATTTTTTTTTGGTGAGTTTTATGTGTGTTCTTTGCTAACATTAAATAGAAGATACTATGTTAGCATAGAAATTATAAAGTTCAGCTTAGAATTTTGGATTCTGAAATTGCAACTCTTTCATTTAATTTTTTTGTCAAGTTAGAATGATTTAGTTTCAATCAGTAATCCAGGGGTGTGATTGTAACACAAATATTTAACATATTCTGTAAAGATCTGCTGATTGTTCTTGCCTGCAGTTTTATAAATGAAAAGAGAGACATTTTAATTACAGTTATATCTGACAAGAATGTTTGAAACATTTAACTTCTCTGAAAATACAGGTGTCCCTTAAATCAATGGTAAAGTGCTGGTACAGGTTTGTTTAATTCTGCTTTTAAGAACTCTGGTTTAGGATTTTTCCTGTAGAGGGTGACAGAGGACTGATGATTTCTTATTTCATCGTTGTAGTTCTAGAGATTGTTCCCGTCCCCATTTCAAGTCAATAGACATAGGCTCAGAAAAAAACCTCTCTATAGTAATAATTTTGGCCAGTTTATCAGGTGATCTGGAAGCTCTGCTAATTTTATTTGTTGCCTAAATGTACCAGTTTTCTTTACCCCACAGAATCCTGCAGTCCTTTGGAGTATCTGATAGCAGATTTAAATCACAAGATATAAATGTATTTCCAGATTTAAATATATTTCAGATTTAAATAAATCTATTTTATATTTGAATATATTTTTATTCTTCTGTAATTATAAATGCCATATGATGTACCTCAATAAATTATTTTCTAGATAGATGTACTAAAATGCCCACTTTGTTTCCATTTTTCTTTAGGACATTATTTATACCTATATTCATAACTTTCTATACTGTGCATCATGCTCTAGTCTCATATAACTCTCATCTCTTACTATACAAAAATTTATAAGGCATATGCAATCAAAAGGATTTTTGAAAGTTTCTTTCCAAGTACATTTTAAAACAAGTAACAATATTTAAAACTGCAGAGTAGAATTCTGCAAGGTAGAATTACATTTCAATAAAAGATTTATGGAACCTACTTAACTCCTACTTAAGGTTAAGAAAGACACACTACGGAATTGGCAAGCACATAAATGCCTACTGTTCATTCCAGAGAGGTTTCTGAAATTCATACTTTCTGGGACAATTCTATAAAGAAAAAAGTGTTATGCATTTAAAGTATCACAATCCCAAGCTTTTCTGTGTAGGGAGGACATTTTTTTCCCTTGAAACTCGGTCAGGGTGCCAGTTCTTAATAACACCGTAGAGTAGAATCCTTTGTGTTATTTACGTTCCATTTCTTTCAAATCTGCAAAGTGACTGGCTCAACATCTATAGAAAAGATACAGAAATGACTCCAAGTGAATTGTATGAATAATTTCTTTGATGCTTCATTTTATTTTATACTCAAAATTTTAGAAACTTCAGACTTCTAAAAACCAACTTACAATAATGGGTTTGAACTAAAGCATTTTTAAGTTCAACAACCTAAAAAGGAATCTCTAGGCTCAGGCATCCTGTGATATTAAACCTTGTTAAATAACTATGTTCCTCTTTTAGTGCACTTACTTTTTTTTGCCATTAAAGAGTAGCTCATCTCCAGACAATTAATTAGTTATGCAGTCTTATTGTAGACTTTTAGACTCATCTTCTTTTCCTCTAATCTCTCACAGTTTTGTAAATATTTCTTTGAATTCTTCTCAGCTTTTAGTGCATGATCAAAATAACAAATTATTTGAAATAGAGCAGATGGTGTAGATTTCTTATAAAGTAAACTCTCTGTGCATGTGTCTGACCTCAGAGAAATGTACTTGTTTATTTGTGCATTACATTCTGGCTTAACCACCATGCTTGGAGAGCCTGGGTTAAGTCTAGTTTGGTAAGACAGATTGCTTGTGCTAGCTTGAGAAATAAACTCTAAAGTTGAGGAATTTGGAGTGTTGATGTACTTTTTGCTAAGTACTTATGATACTTTATAATTTTTAGAATTTTACAAAGCCATGATGTGTTCACTGATACATGAATAGGCAAAATTATGCTCCCAAGATTAGGCTATACAGTTTTCTAAAGGTTCTAACAGTATCTGTCATGAGTCTACCCTTAAGAGATCTAGGATTACAACCAAAAACTTGTTTAGTTGCCATGCTATTAAATGAAGTCTATATCCCTATGAAACACAGAGTAGGAGATTGGACTCAGTGTGGTTCCTTCTGTGGTGTGTCCTTTCCACTGACCTCTCCTTTCCCCTCTCCTCAGGAGTGCTCTTCAAAGCAATTTATACTTGTAATTGTTTTTAGCTCAAGTCCTTTCCTTGGAATTAACTATTAGTTATCAGATATATTTGTGCATTGCAGTGGCAGAAATGCTGCCTAACACTCCTCCTGTTCTCTGACATAATTGTGCAGAAGTACGTTAATTTACTTGTCTTAATCTTACCCCATAAATTGTAGGTTTTTGTTTGTTTGTTTTTGTGGAATCATGACAACATTTGCAAACACGGGGGAAAAAATGATTGATGAAGTCACGTTTTACTGACTTGCAAAGTGAATTTGAGCTGATATTCTGAAACATTTTTATTAGAAACATCTCCAGAGTTTCTAATAAAAGTGGTCTAGAATTTTAAGTCACAGCAAATGGTTTTATTATAGTGCTAAACTTACCATACCCAGCTTCATGTGTATTCTGTTCCTCTTTTGAAAATATATTTGTAAATGTATGTGTATCTGATTATGATTTTGAAAGGTGTTTTAGTGCCATTTTAGGTAACACTGTTCTGTTAGGATATTAAAAATGTACTCAGATCAAAGACAAACAGCAGCCTTGAATTTCCTTTGAATATTTAGAGGTGCATGTGTTTCCCATACCTTGGTCTGTTAAAGGTTTTATCTCCTGGGATATGCCTGCCATTTCTGTGCTAAGTGCAACTAATCCCCTTCTTAGTGACCTGCAGGAAGCTGCATGGTGCCTATGGTCTCCTCAGCAGGCCGTGCACGTAACTGCTAGGAAAACATTAGTCTGATAAACATTAGTGTGATAAACATAACCCTGCAAATGGCAAGTTCATGAATAATGTCCCAGCTCTTTGAGAATGTGAGAATTAGGTATTGACCTTTGCTAACACATAACATTTTATTAAGAATTCTATCACCTGATAATTTCTTCTTTTATCCTTTTCTTCCTCACTACTATGCTCCTCGATAAATTCATTAACCTCTCTTTCCAAAAGAGAATCATATTGCCATCCAAGATTCTCATTTTCTACTTTATCTGGAACAATTCTCTTTTGTCACCCCATACATACATGTGTTATTTACTCCAGGAAATTAAATCATGGCA
Organism: Molothrus aeneus; assembly: GCF_037042795.1. NCBI lineage: Eukaryota > Metazoa > Chordata > Aves > Passeriformes > Icteridae > Molothrus > Molothrus aeneus. The sequence goes on from NC_089680.1 coordinate 36,403,401, forward strand.
TACCAGCTATTCTTCACAACCACCACTTTTTCTTCTTTTCTCTGCACTTCTGTGCCACTCTCAGGTACCCTAGTGCCTCAGTGTGGTCTGGCCTTACAGCTGCTCCTGCTTTGAGCAGGAGAGTGGACTTGATCAGGGGAGGCCATTATCAGCTTCTCTGATCCTGTGATACTGATCTGCTTGCTTTCAAAGAAGTAACTCACTGGAGGATTGTTTTTGGCTTGCATTCCTATGTGTCTGGAATTCTCTACTTGGTCCCAAGTAAGATGTAAAAAAAGTTCTGCTCCTTCCAAGTGACGGCATTTATTCTCTAATACAAAAAACTTTGTTCCAGGTAATTTAAAATAGACACAATCACATAATAGATTTTGTATGTTGATTAGCAGTTAAAGTATTAAAAGAAGTTTATCATACTCTGTTTTCAAAGTAGTTGTTAAAAAGAAAGTACTTAAAAATCCTTGTTTATTGTCTTTTATGTGAGATCAAATACTTGTTTAATCTTGCGCAGTATTCTCTGCAGAACCAATTAACTTATTCTTTCTATATGCAGCGGCTCAGAAAGTCTTTGTAATTAACAGAAAAGTATGCACTTTAAGCCTGTATTTTTTTAAGTACATTTTTCATAAGGTACATATTTCTTAGGAAAGTTTGTGAAAAGTACAAGAACTGAACAGTTTAACTTCATTTTTAGTATCTTTAGGTGGTCACTGGAAGACAATAAATACTACTGACACTTCTAGATTTTTTGTAATGAATTCCCCTCTTTAGGAGATTCTAGTTCTGTGCTTTTGCCTTGAGCTTTATAGTGACACAGTTGAATGTATAGCAGGCAGAATTACATCTGTTCTTGTTATAACTTTTACCTATGAGATATGACTATATAAAAGCTGCAAAATTAGATTTAACTTTCAGTGCCTTTGAATAGGACAGCATGCTTAAAGCACTGTCAAGATGAACTTTTGGAAATTAGGTATGTATCAGCTCTCAAATTTCTTTTTTCAAAAGGACCAGTAAATATACTTATTTATTTTGATTGAATTTCATAGAAATTTTCAGTGATTTCATTTCAATACGGAAAAGCCCAGAAAATTAACATATCAGAAAAAAAGCATATGAAAATAATTTTTTGAGGAAGTTTTTAAAAGTTTTATTAATAATTTTGGTGATCTTTGTGAGAAAATGAGATGTTTTTATTAAAATACAGTCTAGTAGGGTTTTTCTCAATTAATCTTTATAGAAAAAGAAGTACTTCATTGTCTTTTTTTTAACAAAATCAATGGGAAATATTTTTTTCTTTATGGGACAGTTTTCTTTCAAGTCTTTATTCTAGTACCTGCATAAACACCTCATGCTAGTGCCATTTTTCTGCTTTATCTTCCCCCAGTTACTGACTCTTAACTTGAGCGTTTTGTCTAACTCACATAATGCTTATTTGATATTGCTGGAAGTTAGATCTCTGCTTTTTATTATAGTGAAGACTGTTCATGTTTCTAGTCTGCAATAAAAATCAGTCTGCAGACTTTAATTTAAATTTATGAGCATGCTTGAGACTTTTCATAGCTTTTCTTTTTCCTTTGAGGACAAGAAGGAGGAAGATGGGCCAAAATGAGGTATCTGGGACATGGATAATCTATGTTCAGAAATTTAACCTACTAATGCAGTCAGGAAAAGCATTTCATTAGCTATTCATGCAAATAGTGACTTGGTTTAGTTCTTCTGTTAAAAGGATTTATCCTGCTGTTCTATATATGTGGTATCTTACCTCTTTGAAAATGTAACAAACCCTCTCAATACCTGTAATGCAAAGTGTCAATGGCCCTTGTTGACTTAGTTTAAGAACAAGGATAATAAAACTGCTGATCCATGGGCTTTCCTCTTCCATAATTGCCTTTGAAACATAGAACACCTTAAAATATGATCCCAGGCCCACTATGATAAATGTTAATGGTCTTAATGACATCATTGATTGTTGATCTCCAATGGGTCAGTTTGACTAGTTTTATAAAGCCACTGCAGTTGTCTGAAGATTATGCTTTGGCATAGACATCAGATGGCAGTATTTCATAGCATAAAACAACATAACTCTCCTTATACAGGCTGCATTATCTAAAAGAAGTACTTGGAGTTATTATGCAATTGCTAGGTTTTTTATTAAAGAAGAAAAAATAACAGTCTAACAGAGGGTAATATGTTTGTTCTTCACAATTAAAAACATTTTAATACATCATGCTTTTATTTTGTCTTCTTGTTAAAGACCAGTTCTGTGTGTACTACCCTTCCAATCAAGATGGTGTGAAAGCAGTTATTGTGGTAGTTATGTGTTAGTTATGATTTAATAAAATTCTTTGTCTGTCTGTGAAATAACACCTTATCTCCAGTTTAAATTTTATTCCTAATGGAACAGCTTAAAATTTTGGGGTTTTGTAGTTTTAATAGTATCTGGGCTTTCTTCTATATTTGGTCAGTGTTAATTTTTACATAATGATTGAATTTTCTATAAAATCTTAGAAAAATACACAAAAACAAAATGCACAGTGATTTCTGCATTCTGTAGTGCTGTTCAATACTGAGTTAAATTTGCAAGTACATTGTTATCAAATTTCACATATGACGCAGTACATTTAAAACTTGTCTACATAATGGGGTTGACACCTGATAGCAATGTCATTCTTAGTGTAAGCTGACCTTTCCTCTGCTGTTCTCATCTACTCCTGTCAGCATCATGATGTTCCCTTTATTATCCTCATCAGGAATTGTGGCTTCAGTGCTAAGTGCAAAGGTGATTCCTCTCCATTGTGAGAGAAAGCTTCTTTTGCAGGATTTCTGATTTTGCTGCAAAACAGGGAGCAGTATTTGCCTTTCACACCTGGTCATGCAATTGTAAATGCCCTTCATCTCACTGAAAGCCAAGACACTGTGTGTGCTTCGAAGGAAATTCTTATTCACAAAGGAAATTCTAAGACAAAGTATAAGAGGAACAGTATATTGCAACAATGAAAATTATATAAAACCAGTGTTCTGATTTTAAAAAGATATCTCTCATGGAGAAATCTCTGACAAAATGTTGATTCTTTGTTCCTGTAGGATGAACAGGAAGTATGGTTATAACTGAAGAGACTATTGTTGTTACTGTTGCTGTAAAACAAAACTTTAAGCAAATTTTCACCTACTTCCCTTTATTAGAGTTCATCTGTTAGTGAGTTATCAACACAGTTTAACATGTTTATAAAATCTTTGTATTCCATAATAAATGAAGTTAGTTATTTTATTAAAACTGTAAAAAAGTACAAGGCTCAGATTTGATTGACAAAGGTGTTATTGTATCATAAAATTGCACCAACTTCTTATTTGCATAATTACATGAAAATAAATATGAAATTTATTAGCTGTGTGCATTCACCAAATAAATGCAACTACTTTTACCTTTTTATCTTCTGGGAGTGCTCTTTGAATAGTTTTTGGTATTTTATCTCCCCACCATCTGTGAATAGGAAAAAGGCATTTCCTTAGTTCAAACAGTGGTAATATTATGATGAAAATACTAAAATAAGATTATCTCATTAAACACATACTAGTAGCTGTCATAGTCTTATTTTATGTGCATCTCTTAAGTGTTAGGTTTGTTTTTCTGAAGAATATAAGGTAGCAAGTATCTGACTTTCCCAAATGCATTTGAAAACTGGTTATGATAAACTGACTCAAGGGCAGGGAGGAGAAGGCAAGAAACTAAGTCCTTTTGCACCTATTTAATTGTAGCATTTTTTAGCTTAATAGGTAATAATTTGGAATCTTAAATTTTTCCTGGGGACAAAGATGAACATGGCAGATCCTTGAAAAAACAGAAGAGGTTGTTCAGCAGTCCCCCTTCCTCTCCACCTCCCTGAAGGTTCAGGAATAAGCAAAGGAAAGAATAATCCAACAAAAGGAGCACACATCTGATGTTTAAGCCCTCCTCCAGCACTTTTTATGTACATAACCAGAAGTCACTCAAGCAGCTGCAGCACATTAGTTACGATAGTTTAACAGGCAGCTTTACAGCTCTGATAAAGGTTGTGCTAAAGCAATTTCTTCCTCCCGTGCTCACTTGCTATGATAGCTCAGAAGTGATCTTTGGCAGCAGGGCTGTGAAAGGAGTGGTAATGTTTAATCGGTTTCTGTGGAGGAGTTAGCTTGCTTTTTCCTTTGTAGATCATTATCTATAGAAAGACGTTAAGGGCAGGCAACACCATGTTGAAAACAGAATAGGCTGAACTGGTGCAGGGTCTCTGAACAGTTCTTGGGATCTCATTTAGAACGGAAATATTTTGAGCACTTAGGCCAACATTCGGTTGCATTAGACCTTAATAACAAAGTTACTTGAGAAACATGGCTCAGCAGACAAGTCCGGACAATTTTCCTGTTCCTGAAGGGGATAATACACACAGTCAAAATGCATGGCTAAATGAAGATCTTGTGAAGACCCTGAGGGAAAACCTGTTACAACATGAAAAGTCCAGGACAACTCGAAAATCTTCACCTGCTTCTGCCCGGCTGTGTCCAGTTATTTCTCCCCGAAATTCTCCGAGGCTCTTGAGAAGGATGTTTTTAAACAGCAACATACCAAAACAGCGTCGTTTCACTGTGGCACATACCTGGTAAGCACTGAGGTGGTTGAGATAAAATATTAATTTTTTTAAATGGAATATTTATCTCTCTGGTGTTTGTGCTTCTGTTTCTTGGTTTGATCTCTGCATTAATCTCTCTGGTTGAAATAGACAGTTCTAATTTGCAACTAAACTTCATTGCAGTCCAGAAGTTTTAAATAGCAATTCATATGAAGTCAGAAAATACATATTTCCTTGTACAAAGGCTGCTAAATTTCCTCTGATTTCTTAGGTAATAACTCCATTCTTTCCTCTCCCTCCAAAATAAAAAAAATACTTATTTTATTCTGTGCTGTTCTGCCCAGAGTGACTTAGCAATTCTTTTCTTTAATGTGCCTGTTGAAAATATTTTATTTTTTTTATTGACAGTTTTGGACCCCCTCAGCCTCTCAGCAGAATAACATAAATCTCTTTAACTTTTAACAGTACTCAAATTAAGAAGGGCATGAAGAATGATAGCAATACATATTTCATGTGAAACAGTGATTTTTATTAAAGCAGTTGCTAGAAAAACAGGAAAAGTGGTAAGGGAAGCCCTTGGTAAATGATTCACTAGTAGTATTTCTTTGGTAACTTGATCACTTAGATGTGTTTGTGATCAAATCTAAAAAGGACATTAATTTTTTTCATCTATCTCCTGTAAAACAGCAGTATTATTTCATTACTTTTAAAATTATTCTTTCAACAGATGTTGTATGTGAGATTTTTGTAACTCAAAACCACATTTGTGTTTGCTTTGATGGTCCTGAGATGTTTGGGTTTTTTGCTTGTGAGTTCTTCCCTACCCCCACCCCCCACCCCATTATTCCTCTAACAAAAATGTAATATGAAGAAAGGAGGGTGATGACATATGTTCAAAGAAAACAAGTCATGCATTCTAAGCCGCAAATGAATATGCTCTTGAAGTTTATCTTCATTTGTCTGAAATTAGATCTACACTATAGCTATGTGATTGGGATGTGCATTGCACATTGTATACTAGTGTGCTTAAATCTTTACTATGTATGCCTTTATGTAAAGTATTTCTTGTGTAAAATAATATTTTTACCACTGAAAAGCATAAGAAAAATCATGTGCCTTTATAATTTAAGAACACCTTTTTGAAACCAGCGGACCTGTTCAGATATTGCATTTGTAAAATAGAAAACTGAATGAAATCAATATATTTAATGTTTCTTTAACAGTTATGCATAAATCCCACCTGCTGTTCTGTGTTCAATAATTTATAAAACATTCTATACATAAGAATGTGCAGGTTAAAAAAGTAATTCAGGCAGATCTGGCTTACAATGTTAGGTGAAAAAAATTCTGAAGGTTTAGAGAGGTAAATTGTTGTGTGTGATTATGAGTGTGTAGGCAGTCCAGTATGACAGACAAAGAAAGGGGACAGATGTGAAGTTAACAAACATGTTTGAGAAACATAAAAGGACACAGGCTTGTAGAGTATTAAAAAGTGAAATTTTGTTTAAATGCACTTTCTCTAGTGAGCTTCAGAAGTTTGTGTAGAATGCCTTTTTCACCATGATGAGTGTAGAAAACACTTGAGGTTTTCCCAAATATGTGGAATACTAGACCTGAAATCAATACTTCATTGTTATGATTTATGAGACAGGCTGATCAGAGTAATAATGTTTTTCCAGCAAGTAGAGAAGTACAGAGTCAAGCAGCAAGTTACAATGAATTACCTGAGAACCTGCAAAGAACAATATTTCTGAAGTGACAAAGCAATGACATACATGATCAGACTACAGGCTTACAGGCTTACAAAGAGCATAAAAAATTATTTTTTTCCAAAGTCCATCAAATATGTAGTTACTGATATGTCTTCACTTGGTTATCTAGTCAGAAAACTGAGATACTATGTGATAGACCTGTGGCTACATAGGCACTATAGTGGTTTTAATTCCATGTGCATATAATCCACTTTAGACAGCTTATAGGAAAACAGTGCATTTGAAAATGGAGTAGTTGTGACCTTAATTCAAAATGTTATACTATGAAGGATCCATTCTGGGGTTAGTTTGGCCCACTGTAGTAATGAACATCTCTGCTTTATTTTTCTAATGTAATCAGTTTTGTAATTTAAGAAAAGTTGTTGAATTCATGTATACATCCTTTTTGTTTAGTGCACTGTTCATACAGGCATTAAAATTTTAATAACATGTTCTTACTCAAACCACCAGTAAGTTGGTAAGCTGTTCTGATGTTACAAAATGTCACTAGTTTTTTTTTTTAATTTTCTTATCTTTTCTGGTAATTAGATTATGTATCTAGATAGCATAATAAGTAAGCGTATGACACTAGAGATACTACTGTGTGTTGCAGTGATGCCAAACAGGCACCACAGATCCAGAGTGCTAAAACCCCCTAATTTAAATGGTACCTAGCTTCCTGATTTCAAGGTTCTGAAGCAGCATTCACATACAGTCAAGAAGTGAGTGGGAGTTTCATGAACTGTTCTGGCAATCCCTTTCTCTCCCTATTTTATCATAAAGTCTATAGTTCACTCTCTCTAAGGGCTTGGATTGTAGAACTTTTGACACCAAAATGCATTTTCTTTATCGTGTGACCATTATATTTTCACAGTAATAACTGGCTTATCACTTTTAGTAATTTTAAAAGTCCTTCTCTACTTCCTTTTTTTTTCTTCTTCTCTAGCTGTACCCCTGAATTCATTCAAACACTTGAAAGAAAAACATCTAATTTAGGGATTTTAGAGAGGAAAAGGTTCAGAGTTGAAATAGAAGGGTTTAAGTGGCAGAGGAGCATAAGGCCTTCATTTTTGTTGGAGAAATTGCTGAATATCTGTCAGTTTCTGAGAATGTTAGTTCTGCCTGAAACTGAAATTCAAACTAGTTATCTTGAACTTTTAGCCTGGATTCCTCTCAGTCTGTAAACAATATCAGTCTACAGTCACAGCAACTACAAGTTGTTTAATTTTTATGGCCAGAATTTCCAGGAAACTCTACCCAAACCTAAATTCCATTTCCTCACAAATCTGTCTTATATTGTATTACTGTAAAAGTATTCATAATGCTTTAAGATCACCAATATAGGGACACCACAGCACATATTACAGCTGGACTTGCACAAGATAAATTAAGTCCTCTGGTATGTGCTTGACAAAATCAGTTTCTGGATTGTCTTGACTTGCTCTTTATAAGGCATTTAAAATGGGCTGATTACCTCAGTGCCTTTTGGCAGGACAGATCTGTCCTGCCAGGGGTGGAATCACACATGCTTTGATTTGTGAGGAGAGAGGGAAAGAGACAGTCAGTTCCCATCTGTGTGGACATCCATCGTGTGTGATCCCTCACACACACACTGTCCAAAGATCTGTGGAAGGATGTTTAGATACTTTAAATCATACCCTCTTAGTTAAATGTGGAAAGACAGCTTTCCTTAATTTTCTATTAAAAATTCCTTTCTGTAAAGGGAGGAAAAGCAAGAAAGATAAATATTTGGAGCAGGATAGTAAGCTCAGTGGAACATAACAACTAAATTATATCTGTTTAATTGAAAGGATGAAGTCATGGAACACATATGCTTGGGGTTTTTTTGACTTTTGTTTGCTGCCATAATACTTCTTAATACTTAATATTCAGCGAATACAAAATGATCAACCAGTTGGTTTTTTCTGTGTTGTATATAAGTTTGGGCAGTCTGTTTTCTGTCTTTGTGATTTTTTGTATGTGTGTGTTCAGAGACAGCAGCTAGTGATATATATGCCTGTCTTCTAAGTCATATAAAGTGGATTTGTTTATTCACAGGTCCAGTTGTGAGGGTTCCCCTTTGAGAACTGTTCTCTCTCCAGCTCTTATGGAGAGTACTTCCTGATGTTCAGGGCTTTGTGCTCTTTAGAAGTTTTTTTAAGACATGTACCCCCTAAACTAAGAATTTAATGCAATTAATAATACAAGTATGTGCTCAGTTAAGCAGAGTACTTTTATCTGAATTTAGTCAGTCTTTCTCCCCACCCATAGTAAATATTTTACATTGACTTTGGCATTCAGATATGAAAACGATAGATGCCTTAGAAATAGTTTAGATAGATATGGGCAAGGTGTGCCATTTTAAGTTTCAGGAATGTAACTGTCATAAGTGTACCCATAAAACCAGGTTTGTCTTTATTTTTATTGCACAATATCTTTTCATGCACTTTTACTGCTAATTACAAAAAACAACAGAACCTCGTGTTAGCTATAGGTAGATTACAGAAGAGCAACTAATTTAATTTGATGTGATTCTACACAGCCTGGTTCAGTGCATTTCAACTATGAAACCAGAATGAAGCTCTACCACACTGAATCAATGCATTTTTATCACTACTCTTTTCTTCCAACTTTCAGTATAAATTTTGCTAAAAGATTTTTGATACCTATTTTCCTCTCTGTCACTACTCTGTGCTTTTCAGGAACTCAAGTAATTACATTTTGGCATATGGAAGTAATTTCAAAAGGAAGAAATATCAAAACAAATACCTATAGAAGATAATAAGTGAATAACTACTTCAGAAAACCAAATATCCAAAGCAACATGGTCATCAGATTGTAGGAGGTTCTATCCCTTTACTCCATGCTGGTGACACCCCACCTGGAGTACTGCATACAGTTCTGGGGTCCCCAGCAGAGGAATTACATGAACTTGTTGAAGCAGGTTCAGAGAAGGGACAAAAAAATGACCAGGATGGGACACTTCTCCTGTGAGGAAAGGCTTGGAGAGTAGGGGTTGTTCAGCATGGAGATAAGGCTTCATGTAGAGTTTAAGAGGGGACTGCTTGAGTAAGATGATGTTTACCATCAAGTTACTAAGTTGCATCAAATAAGATGTAGTTTAACAAGGGCAAGTGATGGATTCTGCACCCAAGATGGGGCCATGTTGGCTGTGTGTAGACTGAAGAATGAGAGGCTACACAGCAGTGCCATGGAAAGGGCCCTGGGGCTCTGGTCCATGGCAAGTTGAACATGAGCCAGCAGTGCTCTGGCAGCCAGGAGGGCCAAGCGTGTCCTGGGGGCATCAGGGACAGCATCACCAGCCAGGCAAGGGAGGGGATTGTCCTGCTCTGCTCTGCACTGGGGCAGCCTCACCTCCAGTGCTGGGGGCTGTTCTTGGGTGCCACAATAAAAAAAAGACAATAACCTATTAGAGAGCATCCAAAGGAAGGCCACAAGGATGGTGAAGGGTCTGGAAGGGAAGTCATGTGAAGAGTGGCTCAGATCACTTGATTTATTCAGCCTGGAGGAGACTGAGGAGAGACCTCATTGCAATTTACAACTTCCTTGTGAGGGAAAATGGCGGGGTGGGTACTGATTTCTTCATTCTTGTGATCAGTTACAGAACTCAGGGAAATGGCACAAAGCTGGGCCAGGGCATGGTTAGGTTGGGTATCAGGAAAACATTTTTCCTGGGTGGGTGCTTGAGCACTGGAACAGGCTGCCCAGTGTAGTGATCACAGCCTGAAAGAGTTAAAAACCCATTTAGGCAACACTCTCTGGAGCATGGTGTGGCTCTTGGGGTGTCCTCCATATAGCCAGGTGTTTGACTTGATGTTCCTGCTGGGTCTCTTCCAACTCAGCACATTCTATAATTCTATGACAATAAAGTGCATATATGCCTATGTAAACTCACTAGTTCTTATTAAATTAAAAGAAAATTCTTGGTTTTTCTGGGTCTGGATTGAAGGCACTTGAGATGTTAGTTCATGTTTTGACTCGGGTGTTTATTATTTCTTATCAGTAAAACAGTCTCACAACCATGAGTTCGGCAGCTTTTCATTAGCAAGGCACAAAATGGCTAACAATGTCTTGTTACTAGGTCTTTTGAGACTAAACTATCCAATTAAGAACTGACACCTAGATTATTTTCCATTTTAACCCAATAACTGATCCCTGGAAGCCCTCAATGTGGACTTTTCTGCCCAATTACAAAATGCCACCCAAACCCAAGAAGAAGAAGGAAGAAGAAGCATGAAGAAGAAACTCAGGATGACACCCTGTGCCCTCCATCTTGCTTCTATCCACAATATGCTAAAAATCCCAAAACCTAAATTTCTCACCCAAATGATACACTTACTCTCTCTATAATCTATTTCACACTTTTGTGGATTCTAGTCTATTCTGGAGTTTAGGAAACTTTCTCCATGAGTGAGGGTCAAAGTCAGTGCTCTCCTGGAGGTCAGGACACCCCAGAACAGACAGAGAAATATTCCTGGTGTCCTGGGTTTCCACATTCTACTACTTCCTTGTTTTTCTCACATAAACTTTATTTACACTTTCTAAATCAAATCACTCTTATTGCATAAAGTTTTAGCCAAGGTAACACCGAGCGTATTAGAATGGACTCTATTCCATTTTTTTTCAGACTAGACTGAGCTATCACACTCCTTTTCTACAAAAATATGTGAACCACTTTACATAAAATATACCATCTTTTATAAGGCAATTCAATCCACATATCCACTCTTGAAATTCTGTTACATTAGGAGGTGCATGCTTGTATGGATGCATAGGTTAGTGGGGCAGAGAAAAAGAATAAGCTTTGAGAACACAATGCTCTCTGATATTTTACAGAATGGTTTGTGGTAAGCTAAGAAATCTTCACAATAGTATTAACTACTGACAAATTTATTTATCACAGATAAATAATACTGCTTCTCCACAGCTGAAGAAAGACAGATGAGGAAAAAGTTAATCTTTCCATAAAGAAAGAAATGGCAAAGATGCGTTTTCTCAAATAAGAGTTGTAGTAAAGAGAGCTAGTAGTACTGGGTAGGAAATTGAAAACCACTTCAGAAAGATCAGTGAGCAATCAAAGACTAAATTCTAAGTTTTTGTTGTACAGGGACAAATAACTGAGCAAGGAAGAGCAGAGCAAAAGAGTGATAGATTTCGCTGACTAGATTTGGTAGTACAGGAATTGTAATATATAAAAATACCTGTTGCATCTCTCCTTCTCTTTCAAAATAAAATGTGGAAAATACTCAAACCATTTTTTGATTGAGTCTTTTTTTCTTGCCTCTAATCTGCTTGCCCTCTAAAATTGGAATTTCTTCATCGGTTTTAGTTACTGAAGTACTAAGCCTGGACCATGCTGTTTTCTGACCTGTTGTCTTTACTGGCATGTCTGTGTTTGACAGAATTCGGGAGAAATTCTAAAAAAAATTAGCAGTAGTGAAACAGAGTTCTTGGAGTTCTACTTTTGTTTAGTACCTGACTCAAAACCTAAAACCACTTTGCTAAAGTGCTATTGAACCCCAGAGTTTTTATTGTATCTTACTCTAGTTGTATCACAAGCAATTTTACATGACTGTAAAGGTTTTAAATATTGTACGCTTGTGATATGATATTATCTGTTTTCTAGAATATTTTTGAAACTATGCAAAAGGTTTCAGTAGGTTTTGCTACAGGTTTTTTTAGTTTACTGTGTAACACAAGCCTGTTAGACTCAAGCAGTCTTCTACATTGCTCCTTACTGCATTACTCTGACTGCACTGTGCAAACTTGCTATTTTCATTTTCACTTTGCATGAATAAATTACTATTTTATTGGTGGTAAAATTTTATTGGTTTTTGAACCATCCCATGGGATCTTGCCGGTTTTTGGTTTTTTTTTTTTTTTTTGCAGTTTTACACAAAGTTTTATGGCATCTCAAATTTGTATTGCAAAGAGAGCCATTCTCTCCATCTGGAGTTTTTAGTCTTCTGAACTTTGGCCTTAAAGAGTTTATAATATATACACAAAACATTAAAGTTTCCAATGTGTTACAAAATAGTCAGAAGTTTATTTCCCTTTTTGTTTTCTTGTGATAATTAATGTCTTTAGGTGTGTTTATCATGGGAATAGACACTACAATTTTTTTAGCACAGTCTAACAATGAGCTAGCTTTTTCTTTCATACATTCTTGAAGAGCTTCATCTTCTTTGGGAATTGTAGGTATTACTCCATTTTTTCCCCTCTTGTGACATTTCTTCTGTATCTCATGACCTTTTTGGTGTTTTATTCTGTTTCGTTTAGTACTGCACATGAATTTTTCCACTAGTCATCCAGGAGAACACTGAGCTTAAAATTTGCAACAGTTTGTTCCAACAATAGATAAATTAACATTTAAGTGAGAAAGAGGACTGGGAGAAGGGTCTCATCATCTCTGTTAAGCTACCAGTACTTTAAGGAGCAACTGTTAAGTGGAACCAGCAAATTTAAGTGGAACCCACTGGCAGAGTACTATCAGACTTCTACTTTATTTGGAAAAGCAGTGATACATTTGCACAAGGCTGATTTCTGTCCTGATCTGGAGGAAATATGCAGGTTTAGAACTGTTGTCTGTCTTCAGGTTCCTTGGACTGTATATGCATCCTCTGTTGTGGAGGGATGCTGCCAGACCAGTCCTTTCATTCATTCACTCCTAATGTTTGATCTTGGTCACTAGAGAAGATTGTCAATATTGTCATCTGCTCTCACTGCAGAGTTTTAGGGAATAATCTTGTAAAATTTATATTGCCATCCTTTGCAGCTCATTATATTATACTTACAATATTATACGATATTGTACTATATAGTAAACTTATTAAATCTGTTGTTGACTTTCCATCTTCTAAACTTTCAAAAAGCTCTGCTATCTTCTTTGTCATCAGATAGGACATGACAGTTCATGGCTAATGCTTCATATTGGCAGAAAACTTTTCTTCCGGTAGTGGTATATTCCCCTCTTAGTAAATACTCAGTATCTCCTATCTGTTATTTTCAATGGTTTCCTTTCACTAAACCTTTGCATTCAGTTGTTTAAAAAAGGATGCATACAGAATTAATCAGAAAAAAGTAAAATTTACATGCACAGGGTGAAATATAAGACAAGGATATACAGTGTTTCATTTATTTTTATTTTTAATGAAGAAACACTCATGGTAGTGTTATAATGTTTTAATTATGACCTGTTTTCTTCTTAGATTGTATTTTTCTTAGTGATCACATCTCTTTGGTATTCTTCAGTGCACCAAATTTATCAACACTCATTAAGTATTCTTATTATAACATAGAACTTATCAGTTATAATCTCACTCTGACAACTGCTTAACAGGTGTACTCCTGATAGTGGAGTAAAGTTATTGTAGGCTTCTAGTAACACACTTTTTTTGTTCAAATAAAGTTGGAATATTTTAAGGTGTCATAAAATATGAAAACGAATAGCATATAATTAAATGTATTATGGACCAGACTAACTGCAGCTGAGATGTCCAGGAACTTTCATAGTGTTCCTTAAAACACTAATTTATTTCTGAGATAGTCTCTTGGTAACTTTGTGGTAATTAAAAAAACCCAGCTAATAATTGTGAATAAAGTGATTGAACATGTGAACTATGGATTTTGAATACATATGTGGGTTTTTTGTGGTTTATACTTTATTGAGCTTCTGTCATAAATCTGCATCTGCTGAACCTGACAATCCCCAGAATAAGTTAGATTGTACTAGATAATGAATCTCTACAAAGTGTTTTAAGAACATCTGTCTATATATTAATTTTTCTTCCCTAAAATAGAATAGAGCAGCTAATAACTTTTATTTAAAATAAATGTTGTAATTCTATCTTCATTTGAAAAAATATGTTTCCATATTAAAGAAGTATGCATTTCTGATGTGCATTTTAATGTAAGAGTCTTCCAGATATATGCAAATAATTGCTTTGTTTGACTCTTACTATAAACATAATTTTGTGTTACACAAGAAACATACAATCACAGATAGTATATATTATTTTCTTTTGGGGATGGGGTGCTTCACTGAATGAAGAATCAGACAAGTTACCTATTGTATTTCCAGTCATAATACAAAACTGTAAGAACCTTTAAAATCTGCTTCAAGTTCATAAGCACAGTCATAAGCAATAAACTATAAATAATTTTAAAATATTTGCCTCTTGGACCTCCTCATTGTTATGTACATTTGCATGATAGAGATTAAATTCTCCAAAGATGTTAATTACAATCGTAGCATGTGGTACATTACAGAATCAAAAAAAATAATAGTGACCTGTGTAAATGCATGCTGTCATGGGAAATAGAATAGACCACATACTTAAATGTAGAAACCCAGTCAGATCACTAAAAATGTTCATTACAATGTCTATGAAATGGTCATGCAATGAATTTTATTCCTCACATAAAAAAAATAGTTTCCCATAGAAGAAATATTTGAAACTTCTGAACAACGGCATGTTTCACTCATTTCCAAGAGTCCATGAGAACTAAGTTAGCTATGCCAGCTACAAGATGACCATTTTTAGAATCATTGTGTACTTAAATGTTTCTCACATTTTGTAGATAATAGTTGCTGTCTGGTGCTTCTATGTGGTTCTTCTGTCAGCGTGTTAAGAATGGCGTCATGCACTTCACTTGTAAGAAACAAGTTACCAAACGCTTTATTGATGTAACAAATTTCAGCCATAGATGTGACTGTGTTTTAACAAGATTCGATGGCAAGGTACACTCAACTATTTACAGCAGAGAGGGCAGAGTCAGACAAAGCTGTCAGGGAGGCCCATTCATTCAGCCATGAGTTCCTGACAGGGCCCCCTTGCTTTCTAAACTTCTCAGAGAGGAGTTTAGGTGGGGCTGGATCCAATCCTAGCAGCACAGACTTGTTTTATGGACACTGGTTTATGTTAGGAGGGTTATATGTACACAATCAATCCTTTGTGTCACTCAGCTGAGATGTCCAAGTTTAACATGCAGTTAAATTTAAAAGCCATATCATATTAATCATCATATTAATCTCTTACTGAGAATGTGCTGCTGCAAGGAATCACTCACCCCTGAGGTGTAACCTGGACAGACATTCCTGTGCAGGAGGTGATCCTGGTGCAGCCCAGATCCCTGCAGGACAGCCCCAGAACTCTGGGCTGCTCACTGTTCATGGCTTACAGTCACAGTAGCTCAGCAGCAAGGTGTGTGGATCACTGCTCCAAACAGCCCTTGGCTGCCAGGTTTCATCCATGCCCCAGGGTCCAGAGTAAGCTGGGTGCAGCCATCACAGCCCCCACTGGTGATTATGGCTTCAGCTGGGGCTGCTGCTGGGGGAGCACTGCCACAGCATTGGCAGTGTTTATCTTCAGTGCCTGTGCAAGGTGTGTGTCTATGTACATGTACTTGTACATTTACATGTATATGTCTATGTATCAGAGGAGGACTTGTTGCAGCCAGAGCCACACAACAGTTGGTGCTATCTGGTGGCACTAGTATAGTATAACACCTGTGACAATTTCAAACTTTTGGCCTTTCGTCAACAATAACTTGCCAGGAGAAGCAATATGTGTAGCGGGGAGGGGAGGAAAATTGCTAAGAGGAAAATTACATCCCATCATGTGACTGCTGCAAGCAATTTGAAAAGTAACTAGCAGAGAACCATGTTGAGTTTAAGATTGGACTGAATCTTTCCTTGTGTAAAAAGTCATCTCAATGGAAAAATACAAATTTCAGATAGAGCTTGTGAGGAATTTTCTAATAAAATATTGCAAAATACCAACTTATTGTAACTGAAATATTTAATTTGAAATATTTCAGAATTTCTCATCCACCTGATCTCCAAGAAATTTCTGAGAGTAAGGAACACTTTGTTTCAACATCTCATCTTTTAGTAAATTCACTGTATACTCAGTGGTCATTTTCTCTTTTGCATTATCAAAATATCTTTCCGACCTCTTTTGTGGAGTTTTGCTCCAATCTGGAAGTGTTCCCTTGGAACACTATCATATGCACTGTTGTCTCTTCATAATTGTGTTCTGATACCCATTATTCCAAATAAGAAGGTCAGCATCATATAAACCATGCTTTCAGAAGCATGATATCCAATATTTCATTACATGGAAGTCCTCTGTGAGAAAAAAAAAGTAAATATTTTTTGTTATTTCTTTGGTAATAATATTTTAAATTGATTTTGTTCAGACAATTTTTCAAATATTTTATGACTTGTGTGAGAATCTTGTAATTTGGCTTGTAAAGCAACAACCCTGAATGAATGTACTTCCTAAGAATACACAGTCAGTATTTTTATTAAAAAAATGTATAACACAAAAAATTGAAAGTCTGTATTCACAATTATAAATCTTCTCTACAGAATCTTTGTCAGGATTGTTTTTTGAAAAATTGTTATAACTCCCTTTTTCTCCTGAGTTCAAATGATCTGCCATAACATTGTCCTGCTCTTCACATAAGAGTTGTGGGTTTTTTAAATTCTAACACTTTCCAGAGGATGACAGTCTCTTCTACTTTCAGAGATTATATTACAAGGTAGCAGTTGGACTCTGTGCTGATGAATTTAAAGTATATGCCTTATGAATCTTTGTAAATAGATCAATAAAAGTAATTTTTTAATCAATTCTGTTTCAAACTGTGAAACAAGAATAGCTTAACCTTAATGTCCAATGAATTGTTAAGAGATGTGACTATTTATCATTAATTACTAATTTGTAAATTAAATTAGATTCTGAATAGACAGCATCAGAAAGGGCTTTCACAACCCCTTCAGACTGTAGAGCATCTATTGCAAATCTTGTGGGTATACTGGGTAGGAATAGCTCTTTTCCTGTTTTGAGGCCTTTTTTGCACATGAGGTGGGGGAATAAAGATAAAACTACAGCTGATTCCAAGGAAGGAAACCTCTGTCTTTCATTCTCCATAAATTCTCATCTATATAGTTCTCCAGACTATGTGCTTCATTTAATTAAAAAACTGCTCTAGACATGCCTTGCAAAATCAAAAATGTTTTGTGTGTTGTGTCTTTGCTACAAGCTGCTGGTTGCATGTCCAAAGGGTAAAGATCAATTAAAAATAAACAAAGGAAATTTATTAATATTTAAAAGCCATGTAAAAATGTTTTCAATTATTTGAATGCACATGATGAAATATCATTGTTAAAATGGCATGGGCAGGTAAAAACCTTGGCCTGGGTAATGTTTTCTTCATATAATCTTGTGCTATGCACTTAAGCTGTTCAATAGCAGCTGTTTCCATCCACACCCTTTCTGTAACAAAACATTATGCTTTAGTTGTCACAGAAGGAGTTATAAAGACGACAAAAAATAATGACTTTGAAATGGAAATCACCTTAAATTGTAAAGGCAGTCATTTCTTTACAACCAATAGGGCATCATATGTTATTTCATGAAAGAACTGAAGTTTAGAAAACTTGGTTGGAAAGTTCAGAAAGCCTCAGAAAAGAATATCAGAAAAGAATATGGCTTTTCCAGAATTTAGTGTATATAATGTGAAAGAAACTCTTCAATGGAAAGATGATATAGTAACTAATGGATACAGTCTTTGTTTGTAAAACAAAATTGTTACGCAAAATGTAATTTAATCCTCTTAAGGATGTTTAAGCCTTGGAGTAGGCTTAGCTCTTTATATAGATTCTGCAAAGGTAACTAATACTTTTGCATACCTAATTCCATCCATATATTAACTTAAAGAGAAGCTTACTGTTTAAGTGTGACTTTTGCAAAGTAGTCTGCTTAGATATATTATCTTTTGCAGATGGTAAAATAAAGGCTTCAGGAGGAACAGAAGTCTTAGATAAGGAATTCAAGATGAGCAACTGGAAGTATAAAGGTAGCTGGTTTTAGGGCATTTGAGTACAGATGCAGTAGCCTGGGTGAGAGTATGACACAAAACTCTACCACTGAGCAGCAGAGCCTTGTCAGCAGTGTTAAGATTTGAGGCTTAGGAAGGCTGGAGAAAAATGAGAATTGTAATGCTTGGGTGTATATGAAAGTCATTTGATTGAAAGCCAGTAAAATTGTCTGACTCACTTTTGACTTCCAGAGGACTAATAACACCTCAGTATGTTGACAAACAGGTTGCAATGCAGGCCAACTACAGTAGTATCAATGACCATCTAATTTCAGACTATTTTAATTCCTGTTCTTAAAGACAATTGTTATTTACCTATTACAATCCAGTCTAATGAGTGAGAAATTATGACTCTCTGTAGCAAGGCCCTGTTCTGTGTGCTGTAACAACTACTAATTTATCAGTAGTTCTCAAGAAATCTTAATTGCTTTCATATTCATCCTGACATAGTTACATGATTGCATGTAATATGATGGATTTTGGTATTAATTTGAAAGTATTTTACCTTTTCAGGAGTTTTTTTGCCCTTAAAATGATGGTGTTTGCGTATCATTACATTTTCAGGCAATGACAAATAAAAATAATGAGTATCATGTTGAGACTAAAATGTGATATGGCTCAAAATTAATTTAAATTGTTTAAAAAATAAAAATATTATAAAAAAATTCTGGATAATAATTTCCTGCTTGTAACTACAAGAGGAAAAGTCCAGCTTTTCTATAAAAAGACTGCTACAATATTGCTTATGCTGGTAACTTATAGATAATTTTTCAGGGTAAAATCTTTGGGTGAGGAAGCATTTTAATGTTTCCTAATTAATTTATTAATTGGGATTCATTAATTTATTTCAATAGAGTGAAATATTTAATAAAAATTAATTTATTTCAATAGAGTGTTAAATCCTAACACCTAATCATTAATTATGAATAATGTTGTGAGAATGAGTCAAAATATTCTGGGATTTTTTAGCTGTATCATCAGTTGCTATGCTTTTGAGTCAACAAAGTTGTTTGTAATATATTGTTCTAATTTCTAAATACTTGACATAAAACTTTATAATATTTATCTCAGGAATGTTTTGGAAAATATTGGAAAAATACCGAGAAGTATGAAATGCTGGCATTGCCAACAGGTTAAGAAAATGTTCAGTTTTCATCTTTTGAATAGGAAATACTCAATTATAGTTTTTTATAGTGTCAGCATTCCAGGTATTGTAATAATCTAAGAAAACAGTTTTGAACTTTTTAAATCTAGCAGAAATTAAAGCAATAAAAACTTCAGGGGTTCTTGACATATAATTGTTAGAGTGCCCACTGACCTGTAGCAGAAAATATGAAACATTAATGTAGTTGAGCGTAACAAATGCATCCAAACAAATTTATCTTGGTTATTATCAGACCTAGCAGCTCATGTGCCACACTAGCCTTGACTATGCAGTCCAAAGCTCAGTTGTGTCTGATTCACAGGAAAAGCAGTCAATGCAAAAGTTTACCTGCTTTGATAAAGGCACGGGCACCCTCTACAGTGGAGAAAATGTCAAACATGGGTTTACAAAGTAGTGGCTCTTTCTTAAATACTGGGTGTATGTTCCTTTTTTTACATTACAATGTCCAGTGTCTTTTGCATTACAGCTTCCAATGTCTTCAAAAGCTATTGAAGAAAAGCGCAGCCCCTCAGTATGAGACTCTTTTGCCTCTTTTTCTCTTTGGAAATTACGTTTGTTCTGCTCACCCAAAGTATTACTGGTCTGATGGAAAAGATGGTTGTGGTCACTGTTAATGACCATGTCTGTCATTATGTACACAAAGGGCAAATTATGGCTGCTAGGACAAACAAGTTTAGCATTTTTAACTCTTAAGAGCCTCTCTTCATATCTTTATAACCTTTCCTGTAGGTACTTACTGAGTGTAGGTTTGTCTTTTTGGTTAATTTTTTAAAGGAAAAAAATTATGTCATTTTATGTTGTCTTCTTCATTACTTTTCTGTATGCTTGGCTGTATCTGTACTTCCATATTTATATGAGGAGGGATTTACAGGGAGTTGAATGAGTTTTCTAATGTTGGGATGCTGGAGCCGCATAGTATCTGACTAAGTATATTAGACATCTATTAATATATTCAAGATGGGTGAACATGCAACACTACAGAAATTACACTTTTTTCTTTTATATTTTTTAATTTGTGGGATTGTGTTTTCCAGGTATTCAGCTGGTTATTGATAAGAATGTTTAAATGTTTCATTTTCCATATAATTTCTTTTACTTGAAAATAATCTAAACCATTTGGGATTAAAAAAGATGGATCTTTTGCAGCAAAGTTTTCTTGGCTGATCTTGGCATATTTCTATAATGGTTACCTATTAGGGATTTTACTAAAGAATTAAATGTGGAAATTTAAAGTCCAAATATCTTTCTATATTCTCTGGGGTCTTAATTAATTTTAATTTTCCATTCTGCTTCTTGTTTGTGTGTATTTCCATACTCACAACTGCAGTAATTAATCCAGTTTTTATTCACGGTTTTGCTTTCCATGAAATGTCTGTCATAGAGGTGGTGACTCACTCCGTCAATAAGGGTTAAAAGCCCTATGGCAAAATAAACTATTTCTTTGCATTCTGATGCCTCTTGTATATTGTAAGGATCGTAACCTTCATGAGATCTTCATCTGTGCTACTTCTGCACCTATAGGCCTGTAAGACCCCTGAATTTTGCAGAACATTCACTGAAATTGTGTAAAGAAAGTATTTTTTTTATATAGCTCTGAGAAAAAACAGAAATTGGGGAGGAAGATAAAAGAAAAGATTCTATTCTAATAGTAATTATACTGACATTAGAAGCACAAAATATTTTTCTTCCAGGGCAAATGAAGACTATTTGTGTGGTAGCAAAAACATCTTTATTACTTATAATAAAGATTCAAGCTGGAGCAATGCAAATATTACAGTCCTACTGTATCACTAATAATAATCACTAATAATAACAACTACAGGGATTGTTCCAGAGGTAAAAAAAAGAAGCAAAAGAATTAATCAAAAATCAATTTTAAAAGAAAAATAATTTAAACGTAGCAAATTTGAATTAGCTATTGGAAACTGAATTTAGTTGAAATTCTTCTTGCTGTTTCACTCTGTGGAAAAAAAAATAGAAAATTAATGTCATGCTGACCATTTCCTTACTGTGAAAAATGTGGAGGGAGTGGTGGGTAAAATATTATGATAGCTTTGTTAAAAGAAATTAAGTTAAATAAATTTTGCCAAGACTATTGTTTTGTAAATAAGCTTTGTTCAAAACCTAAGACCAACAGAAACGTAAATATTCTTTTTAAATGTAGTTTACATTTCTTTATATCTTAAATAAAATATGTTTGAGCATTTATTGCTGCCAATTCAGAAAGACAGGCATGCAATCATAAAATGAACATTATTAAAAAAAAGAGTCAAATCAGGAATGAAAGACAAGGGAAAACATATCAGTTCAAGACATAAAAGGAAAGACAGAAAGTACAAGCCATCTATTTACGTCTCAAAGACTGATCAAATGAAATTGTTTGTTGAGTTTGTTGAAGTCTTAACCTGAGAATATTTTTGTATATATTAAAGTTTCATGAGTATATTGTAAAGCTTCAATTTTTTTGTTTGTCATAATAAACCATCCATTTAGAAACTGATAAACAGTTATAAAACCAACTTAGTTTGGAAAACAAAATCTATTGTTGTTTTTGACCAGCTTAGATGTCCAATGTAGAAGTTCTGTTTTATTTGTGTGGGAGGATGAATGTATTGAATTAACAGAAACATGGCAAAATAATTGATCTTGCAAACTGATTTTTCTCATCACTGAATGAAGCATAAACATTGGAGCTGTGAGGAGACTTTATTGTTCTCTGAACTGCACTGCTTTTAGTAGTTGGAGGCCACGGGTGCCAGGGGAGGACCAGGTCTGAACACGCAGGAAAGGGTGTGGGTGGTGTGTTGTCAGAAGCAGTCTGCTGGCTGTTTAATCCACTCAGGTTAGAGATCACTTTGCAGTGAAGTGTTGCTGCCCGGAGGGTTGGTACCTGTCCATGGCTCTGAGCATGTCTTCTTCCACAGCTGAGACCAGAATTATAGCTGCTTGAGGAATAAATTGTCTCCTGGACTCACTGTTATCTTATAACCTATATATTTATAATTTATGCTACATTTATATCATAGATATATTTACAGAGAGGAAGTAGAAGCTCTGCTTGTTTACTTTTAACAGAATTTTATTCATTGTTACATGCAAGTACTTATGTATTGTATGTCACTACAGAAATACACACTTCACATATGTCAGCAGTCTACCTCCTCTCTGTTTTCTAATTCATCTGAATCAAAAGAAGAGTAAGTTCAGAACTGGCAAAGTTATGTGGCCATCGTAGAATCATGGAATGTCTTGCATTGGAAGGGACTCTAAAGATCATCTATTTCCAATCCCCCTGCCACCATGGGCAGGGACACTTTCCATTGGACCACATTGCTCAGAGTCCCATCCAAGCTGGCCTTCAACACCAGCAGGAGTGGGACAGCCACAGCTTCTCTGGGCAGCCTGTTCCAGCACCTCACCGCCTTCACAGGGAAGAATTTCTTCCTTATACTGATCTAAACCTACACTCTTTCATTTTGAAGCCATTGCCCCCTTGCCCTCTCACTACATGCCAATGTAAAAAGTCTCTCTCCACCTTCCTTGTAAGCTGCCTGCAGGTACTGGAAGGCTGCAATTAGGTCACCTGTAGGCCTTCTCTTTTCCAGTCTGTACAAACCCAATTCTTGCAGCCTTTCCTCATAGTAGAGGTGATCCACCCGCCTCATGTATCCTTGTGGCCCTTCTCTGGACTGTCATTTGATCTTAATATTTTAGTAGTAGGTGCTTACTAAGGGACTTTCTCCAAGGAGTGGCTATGTGGATTATACAGACAGACAGTGTTTCAGAAAAAGGATGTCCTCTAACATGGTTAAAAGGGATGGAATATAGGAGAAAAAAAAAAAAAAGAAAGAAAAGAAAAGGATTGGAACACATGAAGTGGAAGAAGCAAATGCTTATATTTAAACTACATGATAATTATGAATTCTAGCACCTTTGGAACAAAGACCAGCATGCTGCATAGCCATTACTTTCCTGTGTTGCTTGGAAACTGAAGTGAAATAACCCTCTTCATTTGCAGCTTGCCCTAGCTCTCCCCTGCTGAAGTGTTTGATAACTCAGAACAGAATATGTACTGAGCAGAGCACAATACTGGTAAACCCATTAACTATGTAGGGGTTTTTAAAGTGTGATTGGTTCTACTACATTGCAGTACAATACCAGAGAAAAAAATACAAAGTAAATTTTCAGGTAATATAGGACTATTTCAGTTCTGTTAATCAGCAGTGTGTTTTCAATGAAAAATAGAACTAACTCCTACAACCATAATATCAATATCCTGTCTGAAAAACTGATAGGTTTTGTTTTTGGCAAACTTTGGCATATTATGCCAGTTGCTAAAGTAAGAGGTAACCATCTTGGACTGGTAACCCTTCAGTATCTATAATTTAAAATATTTATTGAAAATAGTAGAATTAATAGTCTCAATGAAAGACAAGTGAATCCTATAGAGCTTAATTAAAATCAGCTAATTTTTGTGCCAAGTATCCTCTCCTCCCCACATGACCCCCCAAAAAGAAAAAAAAAGAAAAAAAAGAAATACATATGCGGTGCAAAGAATAAACCCAAACTTTGTGTTACTTGTCAAGCTATTTTCAAAGGCTAGGTCTTTCTGCTTAAACAGCTGTATAATGGAAGCTAATGTTGTCTGATAATGTGCAGTTTCTAAGAAAAGTTTTATTTTTGTAATCAAAGACTCTTTGAAATATTTTTCTGGACAAAACGAAGAATTTTCCACAAGTGTTATTTTTCAGTCCAGCAAAGTCTGTAGAAGAGAATACAGGGCTGGCTTAAGGTCTAAGTCACTGCATACCTCTCTAAACAGTCAAAAATTAATTGCATTGATCAAGCCTAATTCCAAGTATTAAAGGCCAGTATTAGTATTTCTAAAGTTGTGTAAATTCTGTCATATATTGGAATGAAGTATATTGTGCACCACCTAAAAGTTATTAACATACCTTCAGTTCATCAGAGCTTGTTTCAGGTTTTGTAGTTTCATACAGGTAGATAATGGGCTTTTTCAAGCCCACTCTATCATTCCTTTTGAAAACAACTCGTGTTGTTTATGTATGTAACATTTGATATATAACCTGACAAATGATTGAGAGAGAAGAAAAGTGTTCAAAAAAATTAAAGGAAGAGCAGAAAACCAGACCAATTTTTCTTCTATTACAGTTCACTTAAAAATTAATTTAGGCTATGTTTTGCAGGAGAACTTTTGATTGCAAGTGATGAATTTAATGCTTGCTTCAGACAGAGACCAATGACTGCTCAAAAAAAAAAAGTAAAATTAGTAAGTCTACTTGTCCAGGTGTTTTTCATTCAGTATTTCCAAAATTATTCAAATACATAAACCTATTACTTCCATCTATCTGTGAAATCAGTGTTATTATCTAAAGATCAGATGATGGCAAACATGATGCTGTTTTTTTATTAGAATTGTTTTTGGAGAGAGAAGAAAGATTTGATTTGGGAGAATCCAGAGCATTTCTAGCAAGCATGCCTTAATTATTTACTGAACAAACTCCAGAAACCTTTTGGAATAAAAACCACCCTTTTAGTGCAGTGGACTTTCATAGAAGATGAACATCTTTCAAACTAGTTAGAGGGTGTGGTAGGTTTGAGGTTTTTTGTGGAGGAGAAGGGGATATATTGAGTTTTATGCTCTTGTTTCTTTAGAGTTTCCTTTGTTTTTTTTTTTTCCTTTTTATTTTTTTAATGGATTTTTTAATGAGTTAGCAAATGTAAGTAACATGATCCAGTTCTTTTTTTATATATGGATTTCAAAAAAGCTTTTTTAATTGTACCCTTTAAGAGCTCCTAGAGTCAAGGCTATCAAGCAATAGTGATTCCATGCAAAGAAACATTTGAAGAAAGCTCACTGGCAATAAATACAAGAATACAAGAGGGGAAAAAACAACTTTAGCTATGCATAGCTAACAATGGATCTTAAATAACACTCCTGGGTTCTAACAATCATTGTGGGTAGTTGTCTGAAAATATCTACTTGGTGCTAAGCAGGAGTCTTAAAAGATTATGAGATTGTTAAGAGTTATTTAAAAATAAATAGTGAAAAAAGGCAAAGATTGGTCAGATAGACTAAGGTACCTCTATTTGGAAAAGAGCTTGGGTTTCTACAAAAATATACACAGATGTGAGATGAGAGGAAATCAGAAAAAGTCACTTGCTATCTCTCATGTAAGATCCAGGTCAGTCAGTACTGATCAGGCAGCAGGTTTCAAATAAATTATTTATCTCAGCATAATAAAGGTATTTATGTCAGTGTCAAAGTATATGTACAATCAAATATGTTTAGGTAAAATCCAAGGATGAAAGCCTGTTGAGAGCTATTCAACACAATGATGATCTGTATTTTACCACAACTTCATCTTTCCATATTCTGACAGGAAATATTGAGAGAAATGCCATTCTGTTTTGAAGTTCTATTTTCACATTTTCCACAAGCACCTGTTAGTAGCCTCTGTCAGAGAGTCAAAAACAGCTAGGTTAATTTATACTCCAGCCCAGTGAGGTTGTGTTTGTGTGTGCTTGTGACTGGAGAGTTTGTATGCCTGTATCCAATCAGTGCTACCTGGAGGGTTTCCAAATAGAAAAGATATTTTTAGAACTGTTATTATGAATTCAGTGGTATCAGGTACGACTGAAATTACTCCCCAATATATAAGTGTGAAAATTGACAGTATCAAGGGCAGGAAATTCTTCTTTTCAGTAATTAATAACAGCCCTGTGAAGACTTCTCTTGCTCACCTGAGCTGGCTGTCATTTTCATATATCCTGAATATTGTTTATCTACCTGCTAGACAGTATTTCATCAGCCTCAAATTCTGTTGAATTACTATCATTGCTCATCCCATGGGAACACACTAATTCATCTTTTGAAAGATTTTACATTCGCTTTCAGTGTTAGTAACATTGTATCTCAACATTCTTTGTTACTTACAATAACACTGGTCAAACTGATATGAGAAAAAGGAAAACAAAAGGTGCCCGTAGTAACCTGGATAGTCACTAGCACACCTTTACCAAGAACTTAAACAGCTTGAAAACTTTTGCTTTAAATACTTAACTCTTTGATAACTTGGTTGATGTCATTTATTACTTTTACTTGGATTAATTTCAACCCTAAAAGAGTATATATAAGTTTCTTTGTGTTTAAGACCAAGAACTTAGTACAGATATGAGTTGGGGCTAGGTGGGACTATACAGCACTGGTAAGGGTTACTGGCAGAGATTTGGGAATATCTTAGTCTTGTTTTATTGCTCAAACTAGCCTTTTTTGGTATTGCTGAAAGTAAATGAAAATACCATGCTGTGCCTCTTGCTTGGATTTATCTTGCCATTAAATAATTACAAAGCAGAAGATTTTCAGTATTTTTAGGTTATGGACATATTACGTTGCATTTGTTAGAAGTTTGTTGTTGTTGAATAGTCAGAATAAGAATATTTAGGAAGGAATTTGTTCAGGTGTGCACTTTGATGTCTTTTTTCCTTTTTCTTGTGGAATAATGTAAAATCCACTGCTGTTGCCCATGGTGCTTTAACTTGGCATGTGTGTGACATGCATCAGAAATGTGTAAGACAAAAAAGTGGCTCTTTTATTCAAAAGAACAGCAAACAGGCAGTGGCCTGCTGTCAGGCAAAAATAATTTCCCAGGAATTTCCCAATATTTAAGCAGATTAAAGATGAGTAGATATTTTTGTGATCATTGATTATTTGTTTATTTATTTTGTTGAAAAGCTATAATGTTTTTTCACTTTAGAGGACATTTTGGGATAGTGTTATAATACAACATTTAATCTATTGCAGAAGGCATAAAATGTGGTTAAAATTTTTCTTTAACAACAACTGACTTCACTGACTTTCTACCTGCTTTCCTCTGAAAATATTTCAGATGGTTTTGCATGTTCATGTTGTTATATCTACCCTTTGTTAAATGATATAATTTTATCAATGATGTTTCTTCTTATCTGATGTATTTTGTGTGTATTTGGCATTTTTTGTAGCAAATTAACACCTTTCACTTGACTGTCTATAGCTTGATTAGAATATGGGCTAAATATATTATGTAGAAAAATTAAAACAGAGTTTGAAATGTATCCAGCTGACTTATGGATTCATGGAGCTGTATCTTTATATGTATATAAAAAACTTATGTTTACTGCAAGTCATTTTTAAGATAAAGTAATACAAAACAGCAATGGCTACTGCATGCCCTCTTTAATTTATATTGATTATGTCAATTAGGATTTTCTGGATTGAAAGATCCTGAAAAATTTATCGGCACATCAGAATATCTGAATTAACAATTGATGAGTTGTTATGACTTCAGCTCTTGTTATAGTACAGCAAATCACCATGTGAGTTTACAGTATATTCCCTGTTTTCCATATGTTTGTCATTGATGCCTCATGGTCCAGTTTTCTATTGTCTCTTTTGCTCATAATTAAACAATATAAAGCTATACATAAGTATTTAGCAATAAACTGTTGTGCTTTGTGTGGGATTTTGGAAGTCAGTCTGTGTTTGCTGTTTGGTCCTCCTCTTCTGTCTGGCTCCCTCTGACAGTAGCTGCTTGCACAGATACTCTACACCAGTTGTAGGGAGAAGAATGTGATAAGGATTAGCCTTACTTGCTCCTTTTTACTCTGTGGAGAAATGTGTTTGAACAGAGCATATTTGCAGTTTTTTTGTGAGTTTGCTGAGTCCTAAGTAAGAATGCAAAAATGGGAAATTCTAATGAGAACTGAAGGAAGATGAGAATTGCAGTGATTCTCATTGCACTTCAGACAGCAGCCCTGAAGCCTTCCCAACTTATATCATGTCACTTGTTAAGAGTGTGTTTCCAGCAGTAAAGCAGAAGGAAAGAAAGGAGAAAGAAGGAAAAAGTGGTGTGAGGGGGAGGCTGTTTTCTCTTTTTTGAAATCTAAAGTATCATAGAAGTATAATCTTTGGTAAAAGGATCTTTGTTGGATAAGCCCAGGTATTGTGTTTTAAAAATCATCACTCACACTGAGTGCAGAGCTTTGGTTAATGTGAGAACTGAGTCTTCTACTAAGAAAAAAAAAGCCATATTGCATATTTTCTTATCTATTGCATAGTGAAAATGAGCATATGAGCAAACACCACAGAGCAATAAACCAGTAAAAACTTGTAACCCCAGGAAGACTTGTCAGTGTTTCAGTTTTACAGTTACTATGCTGCCTCTACTTTCCTGGCCTGAACCCTAGCATTGCTACATCTTCAGTTTATACATTCTGACCTGCCAGATGCTTTGAAATATAACATCCTAGAACTTAGCCTAGAGTTCTGTGATTGAGTTTGGAAGCATATGGCAAAGCTCAATTTGTCTTTGGACTACGAGTGCGAGTAGTTCACAATATGAAGTTGTCACATTTATCAGGAAAGAAGCAACAACAGCTGCTTCAGAGGGTGCAAGTCACTGATATGAATACAAGTATATTTTCTACTAATTATTTTGGGGCTGTAAAGGACCAGTATAGTGACTTCAGAGACTAAAAGAATTCATTCATAAAGGATGTTATGTTGACCAATGTTTGGGGTATGCTGGTGGTAGTATTACAATGCATTAATAATAGGAATAGAGCAAAGTGTTAGGAACAGTGTAAGACTCTGATATAGTAACGCCAATGAGAGAGTGAAAAAGTAATCCATTGCTTTTATACAATTAGAATTAGGTAGATAATTAGGTTGGTGATCATGATAAATTTCTCATTTTGCATAGAGCCCAGTTACCTGAGCTTGCCTGTGAAGTCCTACCTCCTCAAAGCAGATTTACCTATGAAGCTGTCTCATGTGGCTTTCTAAGAGCACTGCAGCAAAAAGAAAACACTATATAGAAGTAATTTCAGATTTTCTTAGCAGCAATATTCCTCCACTATGTTAGAAAAAGTGAGTCATGAAACAATGTAGATTATAATTACAATCTTTAAAGAAAGTTTAATTGTGACTTGGATTTCTTTTCATAAGGTAATTAGTCCCTATTATTTGCAGAACAAAGACTTGAAACAAATCCATTATTGTGTATATATATTTTAGTCTATTATTGTCATTAAAGTAATTATTCTGCTATAATAGTGGATGAAAGATAATTTGCCTTGCTAATTTACAATATTCATTGAACTACTTGTTGTCTTGAATGGACTAAAAAGCAGCTCATACAGAAATGCTAAAACTGGAATAAAGCAATTTCCTGTTGGTCTAGACAGTAATTTAGGGCAGAATTTGAGGCTGAATGTTTATATGTAACAAACATACCATAAGGTATGAAACCCACACTGTGAGTTTTCTTCTTCCTACCATCCCTTGTTCTTTTGCTATAGGACACAACTTTTGACAGAAGCATGTATATGGATAAGATTTATAAGTGAAGTACTTTTTATAAACCTTTCAAACTTTTAAATGCAGATGCTTTCTAAGGAAAATCTTGGTGGTTTTGTATTTCATAATTGAAAAAGAGTAAGAGAACAACACCTTCTGTATATAACAGACAGATTGTATTTGCTTTTTCCTGAGAATGGAAATAACTATCATTAGTAAGCAAAGTAATAAAAATAATTGATTTGCTCTTTTCAAATTTGAGACTGATTTTCAGCTGTTACACAAGTACCAGAAGGGCTACTCTAGAAATGCTAAAAGGGCCATAGAGAAATTATATTCTAGGAAAAAATATTGCAGATGAGGATGAATAAAGCATACAACTGATGCTTAAATTAGTCTAAAGAACATACATGAGCTGAAAAATAATCAGGTTTTTTTTTAATGGAGTTTAAAGAAAACATGCATGATTTATAATAATTTCATATGGCTTTTAAAATTTTAACTTTTTAAACAAGTAATGTTTTTTAAGTCATTTAAGTTTATTATTAAAAACATGTCAAAAAAAAGAAGCTCTTTGACAACCATATGAAGTTTTGTATAATAGGCATTTAAAATTATACAATAGTTTACCAATATATTTACACAAGAAAGATTAATTTTTCTCTATTAAATGTCAATTAGATTTATTTGTTGAGTATGTTTTTATATAGACCCACAGAATTGTTGAGGCTACAAGGGACCTCTGAAGGTCATCTAGTCCAACCTTCCTCTCAAGCAGGGTCACCCAGAACACGTTGCCCAGGACAACCTCCAGAGGGCTCCTGAGTATGTCTAAGGATGGTGCCTCACAACCTCTCCAGGCCACCTGTGCCTGTGCTCACCCTCACAGCAAGAAGAAAATGTTTCCTGATATTCAAAGGGAACCACTTGTGTTTTAGTACCCCTTGCCTCTGATCTTGTCACTCAGCACTGCTGAGCCATCTTCTTTGTAACATGCCTGCAGATATTTGCATAGATTGATATGGCAGCCCAAACCCTCGTCTTCTTGAGGCTTAAGAGTCCCAGCTTTATCAGTCTGTCTTCTTGTGAGAGATGCTCCAAACCCTTGATCATATTAGTGGTCCTTTCCTGAATTCTTTTCAAGAGTTATGTGTTTCTGTTGCCCTGGGCACAATACTCCACACATGGCTTCATCAGTGCTGAGCAGAGGGGAAGGATCACACCTCTCAATCTGATGGCAACTCTCTTCCCAGTGTAGCCCATGGCCATGAGCCCTCTTTGCCATAAGGGCACAGTGCTGGCTCACATTCAGCTTTGTGCTCTCCAGGACCCCCTGGGCCTTTGAAGGAAAGCTGCTTTCCAACAAACAGGGTGGCCCACAGCAGCTACTTCTTTATTGCTCTATTCCTTGTGTAACTGCAGGAGGCTCCTGTCAGCCTGTTTCTCCAGCCTTTTGAGATTCCTTTAGATGGAGGCATGAACCTCTGGGTGTATAAACCACACCTACCAGTTTTGAGTCATTGGCAAACTTCTTGATGCTATGCTCCACCCTGTCATCCAGAATAATGACGATACTGAGCAAAGCTTGATCTAGTGCTGATGCCTAGGCTACGGAACTAGATGTTGGCCTCAACTAGGTTTCATGCTATGGATCACTGCCCTATGGATCCAGCTATTTCACCGGTTTTCAATCTGCTTCACTGTCTACTCATCCAGCCCATGCCCCATTAGATTGTTTCTGAAGAACTTAGGAGAGACATTGTCAAAAGCCTTTCTGAAGTGGAGTTAGACAATACCTTGCTATTAGATTTAGAGGCGTAATTGTCTCTTGCTCATGTGACTTTGCACAGTTTGATTATTATTTTTCATTTTGTGTGAAAGTAAAACATAAATAATAAAAAAGTTTTAGTTCAATTGTATTGGGATTCTTTTCCCCCCTTATGACACAAGAATTATTTTGCTCATGAACAGTTTGATCAGTAGGATTCCCTGTGGGCTCTCAGAAATGCCTGTATGCTCTGCTCCTCTGTTCCAATGTATGTATCATTGGTGATAGCATATGAGGTTGTTAATTTCTGTTGCTTTCAAGAATACAAAATGATGGATGCCTTTGTCTGTATGTGAGCAGAAGAAAAAGCTACAGAAAGGTTTGGTTTAGAATGCTAACAACTCTGAATTCATATTATCAGACTGAATGTATAAGACTTATACTTACACAGAAAATAAAAATACAACCCTTTTTTATTTAAAATATTCAGCAATTATTCCATTATAATTTGCTTTGGGTAGTTGCATCCTTAGTTGGGTACACTGAGAACCAAAGGGACAGTGAAAGACAGCATCCTGCACATGAGATCCTAAAGTTTAAGAGATAACATGTAATGCAGGTGACAGGAGGATCATGTCTGTGGATAGGTCATAGCTTCTCAGCTCCTATTTATTTTGCTGCAAATTTAGTAGTTAGGAAACCAGCCTAAGGCTAGTTGGAAATCCTTATTTTATAAATAAGGAGGAAAATAAATGGATACTCTATAAAGCCTTTGCTAAATTAAACTGAGAAAAAATAACTCCTGGGATATATTATTTTCTGTCTGAATATTTGCATTATTTTTATAGCATATTTTCCAGTCTTTATAATTAATTAGAAAGCAAGAAAGCAGTGTAAGTTTATTGATATCAAATTAGTTCTTTAACTCAGCTAAGCTCATAATTATTTTTTTGTTGTGCAATATCTCATACATCGCACAGTTAGGTTGTCAGTTTGTTGGCAGACTCACAATTATGTCTTTTGGTGTTGTGAAGCTTGGTGTGCTTTGTGAAACTCTGTTTTTCTGAAATCTAAGCATTAATTATAATCTTTCAAAGCAAAACCCCCAACAACTAAACTTGCAGAAGTTGATACAGAGAATAGGTGCTTGTGCTTTTTGGTTAATTTTGCTATGATTTCTGCCATCCTAGTACAATTACATTAAGCAAAAGATGTAGTTTGCAAAGAATTTTGAAGTCCTTTTGATGCCATGAAATCAATATGAGTCATTTGGCTAAAATAGCTTAATTTCCAGTAAACTTTGTAGAGTCCTAATGTTCCAGTTTAATTTCTGGATTATTCTTAATGTTGCTTCCTAACAGGAAGAATGCAAACATTCTCAAGTTTTTTTGGAAATTAGAGAATTTAAGGTTTATGTTTAAGGGAAGAAGGGAAAAAAAAGAAAAAGAGAACAGACAAAGACCTCAGTTTGGGTAACAACCAAGAGCATCACGTGGGCTGGTACAAAAGCAGGGTAATACTCTTATGTTTTACATTTTATCAATCACAAGAAATATTTACTTTTTCAATATATTTATATATATATATTTACCTTTTAATATAGTGAACTACAGCTGTGAACTATTAATAATTTTTAATGCTTAGCCAACTTGATACTATAGAGTGGAACAAGTAAACTACCTCAAAAATTCATGTTAAGCATATTTGATAGTATTAACACTGCCTTGTAAACTGACACCACGTGTTAGGGTTATTTACTGCTCTGCTCTGTAAAATGACACACAAGTGGAAGGAAAGATAACCTATGGCTTAGAAGTGAATTTTCTTGGCATATTTGTGTAGGTAGAATGGCCACTACCTGCTGACACACACTATTGAACTATTTCAGTGAACTCACAAATCAACTAAACCCCACAAAAAATCCTGTAACTATGCGGTATTAAAAATTATAATTGTTTTATACTTAAACCCATTAATTGATGATAGGGTTTCACTGCTCTTCAGCATATGAATACTGTCAGCATCTCAATAGTGATTTCAGGCTCATGTAGACTTCTGTGCAGGCCTAGAGCCTCCAATTTTATTTTGAGATTCTTGAGAACTGGAATGAAAAAGAAATTATTCTTTGTGTTCCTTTTCTTTCTTGCTTTTACCCTTCTTTTGTATTTTTTTAAAAAATCACAACATTAATTTTGTTTTCTATGGATATACTCAGTAATCTGTACTAAGCACTTCATACAATTTGTGTGTGGAATAGCTTTTAGACTTCCATCATCTAGGTGGAAGTTTCCACAGCAATAGGCAGCAGACACGCTTCCAGTCTGCTATGTCTTTTGTAGGATATGTTGGAAAATAACATATGTTGAAAGATAATATTAATCTTACAAGGAATGCTTAAGTGCTCTGGAATTTTTAATTTTTTTTCTAGTATTAGGGCAAATCATGATCTGTAAAACTTCCTTTTTTTTTTTTTTTTCTTTTTTGGCTTGATGTAAGTAGTTTTCAAAAGCTAGTGTAATGATTACAATTAAAAAGACTGTGTGAAGCAGGACTGTCTACTGTTTTGACTGAACTTAAGATATATATGTCTGCTGTTTGGAGTTTTAGTTTGGGCTAAAATCTTTGCTGTGACCTTTTTCTGGTGGTGTTCTGCCTGTTCTAGCTGTATATCATAACTGGGATAAGGAAAGTGAAAAAGATCCTTCCAGCTTTGTAATGCAAATCATGGACAGATGGGCATGTTTGCTGGAACCACAAAATTCCTAGGTTGGCAAAAGTGGAGCATTTGTGTTATAGATAAGAAAAAAAATGCCAATTACTATTGTAACGGGGTTACTGGGCAGAGCATTACAACACCCAGTGCAGCAGCTTCACTGCTATTTCATAAATACATAATACAACTCAGTCTGGTCTGGATCCTGACACCATGCTTTGCTGTGCAGAAGTAGCTCACAACAAACAGAACATGGTGTGAAACAAATTAATGCCTGACATTTCCTCATGTCATAACAGACCTGTTGCGTCAAATCAACATTCTTACCTCTATTTTGAACAGGTACTGAGACCCTTCTGTACCTAACAAATGCTCAGGCATCCTTCTTGCTGTGGAGTACTGATTTATTATGCCTGCAGACATAAAGGAATTAAAACATTTATCTGCAGCAACACAAAACAATTAAGAACAGCTCTACTAGAGTATAGATCAACCCTATGCAGAAATAGAAGTAATTGGTCATAAGATTAATTTGGGGTTTGTTTCAGGGGCTTTTGGGTTTTGTTTTTGCAGTTTCTGGTTTTGGTATTTTGGTTTGGGTTTTTTGTTGTTGTTGATTTTTTTTCCCCATTCATCCTTGTGCATACAATATTTTAGAGACTGTTTTACACAATTGGATCTGCTCTGGTAGCCTATGCCTAAGTTCAAGCAAGAAATTCACAGCTCAGAAGTTTCTACATATCAAGAAATTTCTCCTGTGTTCTTCTTGAGTTTTTTCCCCTCCTCTCTGCAAGAACTGAAAACAAAAGAATGCCTCATGATTCAGTAGTTTGAAATGACTTTAAAGAGTCATTAATCATGTTTGTTCTCTCTCCATTATATGTCACATGGCTGTGTGTTTGAAGAAGAAAATATTGTTTCAATTTGATTATTGACGGATCTTTTGCAAAGTTGATCAAGGAAATTTTGTACTATGTTGTTTTTTTTTTTCTTTTTACCCTGTTAAAGTTAGGCAACACATGGAATTGAAAAATTTGATCTATGAATGTATAAGGTTATTTATTGCTAAATATTTAAAATTTTTTGAGCTGAGATATATAAAGAGTTAGAATTTCAGGGTAGCATTATTTGAAATTAGAACATAAAACTGCATAAAAAATATAAATTCTTAACCTTTTAAACAACCTGCTTAGAAATACAGCTGGTTGAAAACTTTTTCAAAATATTTTTCTGTTGCAACTGGCTGAAAAATTGAATGTAGGGTAGGTAGCAGAATTTTGCAAGTCTTTTTAGACCTTAAAAGTTGTGATTTTCCAAAATTAAGAGGGAAAAATGGAAAAAACAAAGTTAATATGAGGATCTTTTTTAAGTTATCTGTGACTATTCATGATGAATAGAGTCTAAATTGCAAATCTAGGAATATGTTTTGGCTGGAACCTTTTGCCAGTACAAAGTATGTGAGTACAATCTTGTGATCCACTGGCTTTTTTAGGATGCTAATGAGTACATGTGTCTCTGCATAGATATTTAATGTCTCTTTCTGTTTATTTGCTTTTTACTTTAAGCAGCATTTCTGACAAAGTACATAATTTGGTGGGTATTTGCATTGTGCTCTTCTATGAATTCATATGTCCAGTGAGTACATAAAACATCTTTTAATGTCTTGAGATTTTTAACTCACCAGAAATTACTGTCATGTGTAATTAAATCTTTCTGCTGTGTTCTCTGGATTTTGCATGAGATCTGTAGGAGCACATCAACAAGTATGCTCTTGTCCTATTCTCTGACACATGCTGCTTCAGGTGAGTGCAATATTCATGGTACTTTTCCATGTTTAGAACTCAAGTATGAAAAACTGTAAGTGATTTAACCGCAGTGTTTTCAGCTAGTGATGATGTTGGCCCATTACTCTCATTTTACTGCAAATCTGAAATCAGATGAGTTACTTTGAATGCTACTTAAAAAAAAAAAATGCAGATCTGTATGAAGATTTATAGCAAGAAATCAGTAAATATATGAGAACTTCCTCCAAAATTCTTGAATCTTATATGCAAAGAGTTTTAAGAAACAAAACTAGGAGAGAATACAAACTATTTACTCAATGAAAAAAGCTGTTCAGGATTTGCAGAAATTGATATTCTGAGCTCTAGTGATGTGTTCAGCAAACTATAGCAAGGCCTATTTTTAGAGGAAATGGTAAACAGTTAAAGAAAAAATATAACTTTTAAGGCTACTAGTGGCTATTTTGCGTGATTAAGTTATATATTTGCATTAAAAGATGCTATAAATCACTTTATCCCTGGGTGATTGGAAATTGGTAAATATATGTAATTTTAAAATTTATATGAGTATCAGTGATCTAAAGCATAGATACAATTGTATTAAGAAATATGTCATAATCCAAATGACACACAAAAATCTTGTACAATAATGACATTTCTGTGGTCTTTATGAACTATAGTACTGGCAGACATGAGTGAAAGCTGGAACACACAGGGCAGAAGCATTTTTATATTCCAATAATTCTGATGAACCATTTTCTGGACCATATGTAGATACCTGAGCTGCCTTAAAATTCATGCTAAACAATGCTGCATTGTCAGAAGTTATATTTTCACTTCATACTAGGAAATACAGAAAATAAGAAAATGTGCAAGGTACAAAACTGAAGATGGCATTTTTCATCTCTATTTGCAACTGATACATATCTGTCTATATATATGCTGCCTTAGGAAGCAGCAACACATTCAGGAACCAATAGGCTCACATTAACTGTACCAATATTTTCTATTGTGTTGAAGATGTGAATCACTGCACTGGGCTCTACTGCTCTTCTGTGGGGCAAGCTCACTCTTCTTTTTTTTCTACCCTCCTCAGTTTACTCTGGACAAGATTCCAGGACTTCTACTGTTCCATGTTAGAAATTCATATGCAAAGTCATCTGTCAGTTACCTTTTTCTGTGCCTGTGTTCTTAAAGCATGACCTGCTCTCCCTGGAGACTGGGAGGGGACTATATCCAGGTCCTTTTGAGTGGTGTAGAGGAAGATTGGAAAATTCACTTCATGCAGCATAAGTATTAGAGACTCTTCTACTAAGAAGTTAGTCTCAGTGATAGTATGTGGTAAAAGAGACATTAATTTGTGATTTCTACAGTGCAGCTTTAGACACCTTCAGTATTTTTCAGGAGTTTGCTCAGAGGGTCTCTTAAAGACCTCTTAGGCTGTAATTTAACTTCCAAATAGGGTATAACAGGGAGGTTATTGCAGCTTTGAGCAGTCAGTACGGATAAACCGGTGCCTGCATTGCCTATACTTGAGATCATTGCTACTTGTGTCCCACTGGCTGCAGAGCTCTGTGTACACAGACCTGGTACCTACCATCTGGTTTCACTTTGTTTATGTTCTGTTCACACACTACAAGGCTTCTCTGCTATGCACAACAAAGTGGTAAAGGTGGACTGGTTTCACAATGCACTCCCAAGACAAACTAAAACACATAGATGCAACCTTGAACTGTGGCATTTTGTCTAATTTGCTGATTTTGCTGAGGTGTTTTACAGAAAGAGAAAATGCCTATTTTCTTTAAACAACAGCACCATAACATGGGTCATATAGAAGAAGAACTCTCTGAAATGAGTGAAAAATTATGGTTTTTTTTCTGAAATGTAAAGTTTGGTCAAATATATAAAAATGGGTTTTATATAACTGTTGTCACCCATATGGACCAGATACCTAAATAAGCCATTTCATCTTTTGCAGCTACAATTACAAATTTCAAACTTTATTTCTAATGTGGAAAAACAGACGGAGTTTATAGTATAATTTCTTATAAATACCCTTTCTTTAATGAAATTTAGTTCTTGTTAGGCAAACTAGAGTTGTTTTTAATACTATATTATTTTATCATCATCCTAACTTCACCTAAGTTGGTGGTTGAGATTTTTCCATTGTAATTAGAAACAATACTTTTTGTATCCAAATTATGCCACCTAATTTATTAATACTTAAATGTTGTGTTTTTTAGGCAGGAAGAAATAGAGTAGATGGAGAAGTCTTTAATCTAGAATCTTTATTTTGACAACTATGATTAATAGTAAGAATTTACTGTTGTAGATATTTGATTGCTTTTTCCAAAGTTCTCTGGTGCTTCTCAGAGTCAGAATGGAATTAAAATGAAATGAGATGTGTTTACCAATTCCTTTAATGCCTTTAGAGGTGCTGTGTTTAAAACTTGGTTCAGACTCAAAGGGCAAAACATCTTTGTCTGCTTCTTTTAATGCCAGAAAGTACGCTTATAAATCTTTTATTTCACAATGCCTGTTTTTAGGAACTTCCAAGTGTTCTTTACATACATAACAGGATAAAGATAATCTAAGGTCAGCACAAAATTTGAGTACATTTTAATTTGTGTATATACAATTTCATATACATATATAAACTACTGGGATAAAAAGACACATTGCAGAAATATGATCCAGTATTTTCCTGAACTAAAATGACCTGGTATATTATGTGCATTTTTTCTCTAACAAGGAAATAGACAATTAAATTACTGTATCATTACTGAAAGAGCCTTCTAAGTTAATTTTAAATTTTATCAGAAAAAAGGGAAGAACCATAAGATGATGTATAGAAAACACTGGATAATGTAGATACTGTGAAAATAAGAACTGTAGGTTTCTGTAACAAATTTCCCATCAAGGACAGCTAGAAAGGAGCCCAGCATGGTACAACAGAGCCCCCTACATTACAATGATGTGATGTCTGGTGCCTTTTTTGTAACACATAATTAAAAGAACATAAAATTAACTGCTAAATAATACAGATGTTATTTTACACAACGTAATGTTGTCAAGTTAGTAAAGTAAAAACTGAAAAAGTTGCACAGTATACAAACAATGTTATGAAGAACTGACATGCAGAAAGGCAAGTACAAATTTTATTTCCCAGAAATTCATTCTCAGTCTTTGACACTGTGAGGGAAGTTATGCCTTCTGGAGAAAGAAAACTCAGAAAAAGAAAAATTGTTTAGAGAAAATGACAGAGAATAATTTTGCTGAACTCCTGTATTTCAATCTATAACTGCAGTGCTACCATGAAGTTTTTATCTTATTCTCTATGTTGTGGGCAACACAACATAGAGAATAAGCCTAAATTTCTTAGTGTAGCCTCCACGTTGGGGGCATGACGTAAGGGTATAAATAGTACACTTGTTTTTGCTAGTTTTACAAAAGAGTCTGTCAAGTGCAAGTTATAATTTACTGAAAATGCCAGCGGGTAAGAATTTATAATCTGGAGGACATTTACTTTGCAAAATTATGACATTGTGCATTTTAGTGCTGCTGGATACAGTTTCAAGCAAGCAAGACAATTTAAGTCTTGTTTTTTTTTTTCTTTGGTGCTGATTTTTAACATGACAAGCAGTTTATCTTGAAGCTGCAGGGAGTATATTGTGGCCACAAGTGTAGATGTGATTGCGTATTCATTTAGTCCTGCATAGGGAAGACAGAGTTGTGATTTTCTGTCTTGTCACTAGATGTCATTGTTTTTCTCAACAATATTGCTACTAAACATTTGAAAAGCGGTCCAATATTTCAATGAGCATATATCATTTGATAACATGGGTTATAAAGAAGAGAGTTTTGTTCTTCAAAGGAAGTGAGATGCCTTTCATAATTTGTTTTGTTGGTTGTGATTTGCTGCTTCGTTGTGTAAAATTCTGCAAACAGGCTGCATGAACGAAGGCTGCCCATTCACCTTGCTCTAACCACTTCACACCAAATTGATGAAGCTCTGGAGAACAGAATGTTTGTACCATTGCAGAGAATAGCTAGAGAGGAGTGGGACAGGGGAGAGCCTGGGTGGGAAAATGTCAGGGAGACCACAGCATGAAAAGAACAAAAATTCTGAGTAAAGCAAAGAGCAGGATGAGTGACCAAACCAAAGCAGTGAGAGAAAGCAAGCCTTTTCTCAGGGGCATGGCTGGGAATTCATTGTTGGCAGATGCTCAGGAGATTTGTTTTTGGATTGAGAATGAACTGTAAGGGAAGAATCCAATCTGTGGTCTGGGTCAGTCTTATTGATGAAAAGGAATCTTTATTGATCAAGCATCAGTCAAGTGTATTCAATGTCTCTCAAAGCTGCTTGAGATGATCTCATCACCACCTTATACTATCTGACATGAGGGTGTGCAATGATCACCTACTTCAAATATCCCTAACTCATTGTCAGAGCTAAGCTTTTCTATTTTCTGTTTTCCTTTTCTTTTTTCTGTAATCGCATTCTAAGTGAATATCTTAGTCTTTTTTTTTACAGTGTGTCAATAAAAGATATAAGTAATTACAGGTTAATATTGTCTTCTTACTTGATGTGTGCTAAATTAATTTGGAAAGAAGATAGTTCTGAAAGACAGCTAATACTTGCCTAACATTACTATAAAAAGGGAATTTTTGCAATTTTCACAACCATAATTCATGTAAAAAAATTGTTAGATATTTATATCATTAAGGGCAATTTGGTCACTTATAAAAGAAAATGCTTCAAACTTTAAACTCTCTTTTCCACTTTCCTATGTAAGATGCAGTATATTAATTCCTATTCCTTTACTAGATTAACCTCTCATGAAAATTTTGTGAAATTAGGTGGCTAATGCATGTGTGTATAAGTTATGGGCTAATTTTTATCTTAAGATCTTATATTTAAAACAACGGTCTTAGAGATTTTATAGACTCTAACATCAGTTTTGTCTTCTAAATTCTATGGAAAAAAACCCTGTGACTTTCAAAATTATTTTATAGCAGGCAAATGCAAAGGGTATATCAGAAAACTATTTCAATAGGAACATCAAACAAAAATATAATAAGTTGTTCGGATAAAAAAAAATTGCAACTTTAAGATTTCTGTAAGGCTTTATTTTGGTATGGATTTCAAGACAAAATGGGAGCAACAAGTTTTTGTGCTGGCTACATTACATTTATAAATTAGCAGCCACTCAGATATTTGGCAGTCATTTTTTCTAATTATTTGGAGAAATCTGTCTATGCAGGATATACTGCAATTTAAAAAATCTTTTATTTTTTATGCTTTTTTATTATGTGTAATATAAAAATATTTTTTCACTTCTAGGATGTTTTTTGTCTTGGATATATATCTCTCTTGATATATATATCATATATATATCTTAATTTAAACATGTGTACCGCTATGTTATATAATGTAGAAATTCATGTTTGTTTTATTTTCTGTATGTGTTATTTGTTGCAATATAGACTATGAGTTCTAATATGAAGCCTATCATGGCACAAAAAATGTAGAGGTAGAATTTTCCTTCTGAAATGGAAGTGAATTTTCATAGTGAAACTGATTTGTACCATTGCAAATTAAAAGATTCAGATTTGTATCTTATCCTCAAGGTCTAGGTGAATTTCTTAGTGTGATTATTTTCAATGACATTGAATAGAAAAGAAAGTATGGGTTGGGAGTGTGACTTCTTAGTGCTAGACTGTGTGGACAGGTCATGACTTTGACCTGACCAGCCAGAAGTTAATTCTCTCAGTAGTGTCAAAGAGAAGTTCTAACATCTCTGTAATCAATTATTCACTGTACCAGAGATACTGGTAAGAAACTCACAGTTCCTCACATCTGTTATTTGCCTTCTGTTAATTGTCCCTACTACTGAGCCCAAAAGTATTTCAAACACTCCTTGGAATTAGCTTTTTATAGT
The DNA here is from genome assembly GCF_037042795.1 of Molothrus aeneus. Classification (NCBI taxonomy): domain Eukaryota; kingdom Metazoa; phylum Chordata; class Aves; order Passeriformes; family Icteridae; genus Molothrus; species Molothrus aeneus. The sequence goes on from NC_089680.1 coordinate 36,445,386, forward strand.
TGTGGGTTACAGGCCACATTCAGTGATCTCTGATAGTTGCCATTAACATCTTTCAGACCTATCAGTAATAAGAAAGTGGGTTTGGAATATAACCACGGCTTTTATTTTCTTTTCTTAAATTGCTGCCTTGGTTTTTGAGTGCACTTCTTTTTAGTGTCCTTGATAAAACCTTCACTTGCTAATGTCTTGAACTGAATTCCATTCCAGCATGTATCATACCTCCTTACAGTGCTTGCTATAAATAAGAAATCTGTAACTCTGCAGACTCAAAAATGAAGTCAAAACTACCACATTGTTGCCATATTAATGAGGAACATATCAGGATAGTTATTATACTCAGGCTGGCCTTGGAGGTTTTTCATGTATCTGACATTGCTTAGCTAATTATAAGCTATAGTGCTTTAAGCCATGAGAGCCCAAAGCACTGTACAAACAAAAAAAAAGAGTTAAATTCTTAGGGATTATAAGCATGAAAATGGATTATCTGTAGGAACCTTTTTAACTCAGCAATTTTCTTGTTAGAACCTGAAGTTGAAAACAGTATATCTTTCACAACAATTAGATTTTTATAGCCAGAGCTGAAACAGCCATGTTTCTTCTCAGTATCTATATTTATTGAAATTAAAATTAGTCTTTATGTGTATATGTTTATAAGACAAGCATTTAGTTACCTTTTACAGGAAAAAAATGAACAAATCTAATGCTGACCTGTCCTTAAGCCTGCATTTCCTTTATAAGACAATTCCAAACCCTCATTTTTTTCTGTTAGCAAATACTTCCCACAACAGTGCTATGATCTTGACTGTCTTTTTGCATAATGACAAACACACAAGTGCTTGGAGAGAGTGAAAGTTCTGTGTTTTGGAAATGGATGAGGTACAGAACATGGATCTTGACTTTTGCACATCTCTGTGCATCTCTGACCTCAGTACCAGGGAAGGTCAGAGAGCAGCTCATCTCAAATGCCGTCATATGGCACCTGCAGGACAGCCAGGGGACCAGGCTCTGCCAGAAAGGGTTTGTGAAAGCAGGTCCTGTTTCACCTCCTTCTATGACAGGGGAACCCACTGTTTGACCTCCTTCATGGGGACCCACTCAGTCGATGTGGGAAAGGCTGTGGATGTTCTGTGCCTGGGCTTCAGTAAAGCCTTTAACACTGTCTCCCATAGAGTTCTCCATAGAATTCACCTGGAGAAAATGTCTGCTCATGGCTGGGGTGTGCTGTGCACTGGCTAGAAACCTCTCTGGATAGATGAGCCCAAAGAGTGAAGGTGGATGGAGTTACATCCAGGTGGTAGTCAGTCACCAGTGCAGTTCCCTAGGCTTCAGTATAAGGGTCAGCTCTGTTTAATGTCAGTCAGTTTGCACACAAAACCAAGCTGGGCAGGAGTTGATCTGCTGGAGGGCAGGAACGCTCTGCAGAGGGATCTGGACAGGCTGGATCATGGCTGAGGCCAATGGTGTGAGGTTCAGCAAGGCCAAGTGCTGAGCCTGCCCTTGGGTCACAACAACCCCAGGCAGTCCCACAGGTTGTATTGGATTTGCATAGCCAGGTTTTGGAAGTGGACTGGGAAGAGTGGTGGAGAATCCACAGGAGTGGGTTCTGTGAGAAGCTGTGAGAAGTGTTCCCTGTGTCTGAGCCAAAGACAGCTGGCTCCAAGATGAACCCTCTACTAGCCAAGGCCAAACAAATCAGAGGTGGTAGTAGCACCTCCATGATAGCATATATAAGATGAAAAAGAAACTTTTTAATTATGTAGTTGTAGTCACTCAGCGAAGAGAAGAGTGAGAATATATGAGAGGAACAGCTCTGCAGGCATCAAGGTCAGTGCAGAAGCAGGGGCAAGAGGTGCTACTGGTGCAGGGCCAGAGCTGAGGTTCCCCTGCAGCCCATGGTGCAGACAGCACCATGGTGAGGTAGCTGTGGCACTGCAGCCCATGGGGATGCAGAGGTCCACTTGCAGTCCATGAAGGAAACCCACACTGGAGCAGGTAGATACTCATGAAGAACTGTAGCCTGTGAGAAGGAATCATGCTGGAGAAATCTGGGGAGAACTCTCCTTTGGGAGTGACCCCATGTTGGAGCAAGGGAAGGACTCCTTTCCCTGAGCAGCAGCAGAATGAACTGAGAGTATGAACTGTGATGAACTGAGAGTAACCTCCATTCGTCATCTGCCTGTGCTGCTGTGGGGGAGGAGGTAAACCCTGGGAAGGAGGTTAGGATTGGGGAAGATATTTTTAGAATTATTTTACTTCTCATTATCCTGTTCTGATTTTGAATGTTAATAAATTCAATTAATATCCTGAAGTTGAGATTCTTTTATTTGTGATGGTTGTTGGTGAGTGATATGTCCCTGTCTTTACCTCAACTCATGTGCCTTTTGTTATATTTTCTCTCCCCTATCCAGTGGCACAGGGATAGGTGGGTACCTGCCATTCAGGAAGGGTCAAACGATCATACAAATTTAGAACAGAGTGGCTGTAAAACTGCCCAGTGGAAAGGACCTGGGGGTGCTGGTGACAGCAGCTGAACATGAGCCAGGCTGTGCCCAGGTGGCCAAGAAGGCCAATGGCATCCTGGCCTGGATCAGCAATGCTGTGGCCAGCAGGGCCAGGGCAGGGATTGTCCCCCTGTGCTGGGCCCTGCTGAGGCCACACCTCCAGTGCTGGGTCCAGCTCTGGGCCCTCACTGCAGGAAAGGCACTGAGGGGCTGGAGAGAGTCCAGAGAAGGGCAATGGAGCTGGGGCAGGGTCTGGGGCACAAGTGCTGTGAGGAGCAGCTGAGGGAGCTGGGGGTGTTTATCCTGGAGAAAAGGAGGCTCAGGAGTGACCTTATCACTCTCTACAGCTGCCTGAAAGGCGCTTGTGGCCAGGTAGGGGTCAGCTCCTTTCTCAGGTAAAAGAGATAAGACATGAGGAAATGGCCTTGAATTGTAGCAGGGGAGGTTTAAATTGGATATTAGAAAAAATCTCTTCACTGAGGTGTGGTCAGGCATTGGACCAGGCTACCCAGGAAAGTGGTGGAATAAGTGTCCCTGGAAGTGTTCAAAACTGTATGGATGTGGCCCTTGGGGACTTGGTTTAGTGATGGACTTGGAAGTGCTAGGTTAACCATCAGTCTTGCTGATCTTAGGAGTCTTTTCCAACTTAAATGATTCTATGATCCTATGATTCTCAATTATCCAATACTGGATTCATCAGTCAGCTCACTCAAATAAGATGATTAAGCAGTAATGTTCAGTTCAGTGGTGAGATGTACTAATATCAAAAATCTCTGATTTTTTCAGTTTGGGGACCATGCTGAAGCAGGTGTGATAACCCCTACTGAAATAAGGGGGGCAGTAGACATTGTCAGAGACATAAAATGTAGCAAAGGAGTTTCTACAGATTTCTTCCTAAACTGTCATTAACATTATTTTCCAAAATACTTTGTGTGAAATATGATGTTGTACAGAGTGAATTGGTGGGAATATTTAATACTGTACTGCCTTGAAAACAGTATGCTTCAGTATTGCAAGTAATGTGCATCTATATTGCAAGCAATGATTCCTGATATCTTTAGCAATGAGGAGAGAAAAAGGGGATAGATGTCTAGATAAGGGGAAAAAGAAAATTAAAACAATATGCATCTGTAAGGGAGAGCTAGTAGAAAATAATTTGTGCTTTCACTGGGCAAAAGTAGTATCTGAATACCTAGACCTGTCTGGAAAATGGGAATTGGCTCTTGGGGAGAAGGAATTTTGATATTTTCTTTGTATCTGGAACAAACCCAAACTTTTTAAATTTATGAACATAAAATTTAAATTTAAGCAACAGTGAGCAGCCATTTCACCATGCTTTCCAATATGAAAATGTTTAAAAATGTATTTAATTGTGATATAGGAAGATGAAGTACAAGTTCTTCCTCTGCATGTGTCAGCATTGACCTTCAATGTGTATTTCCCATAACATTGCTGATTCCTTTAACAGGGGATAACTAGGATTTCTGGAAACAGAATCTAAGCTTGCAGTCTGATTTAGCACTTCTCAGTCTGTGTAGCCTTTCATGATCTGCAGGGCAACAGGTCCAATTTTCATTTTAGAGATACTGAGGTCAAAGCACTGCTCTTTTACCTCCTTTAATGCTTAACATGCTTTGTCCTCGTCCCCTTCCTTCTCCTCTCACCACCTTAGTCTGGATTATAATTTCAAGAATGTAGAATTGTCAAAATCAGAACACCATAGGTATTAAAATGAGCAAAAAACTGCAATCAGCATCCTGCTGTTTCTTCCCACTCTCCAACTGAAAACTCTGTGAATTTTCTATAGCAGGTTTTCTATAAAACCCATAGTGTAACAGTTTTCTTTCCTGTTTTTCTTTTTTTTTTTTTTTTGCTTCTGAATTAGCCACAGCGTTATACAAAACAAAATAAGTTTCTCATTTCTCCAATATTTGCAAAAATACCCACCCAATTTTTTTTTAAATTCAACAGTGTGAAATCGCTCTGGATAGAGAAGTTCTTCTTTCTGATGAATTCTTCTCAGTGCTAGCTTAATTATGCTGCTTGAAGTTCCATTTTCCTTCTGCTATCTTCTTCAGAAATATTTGGCAGCCTACCAAAATAACCGTACACTCAAACTTTCTAAAACTCAAGGTTTCCTGCATCAACAAGGCAACAGCAGCATATTTTGTGGGGAAATCTGGAAGCCAATGTGTGAGTTGTCACGGCAGGTACAGCATCGCAGCTCATCATCTGACCAAGCTATGGCAGACGGGTTTAATCAGGGATATGATGATTTAACACTTCCTGAGCAGTGCTCACACCTAGTCCCCAGCTCCAGACAGTGGCCACAGTAGAGACAAGAGCTGTCTCCAACAAAGGTATATCACCTCTGCATGGCAGAGATATTAATTAGCAAGGTGGGAATACAGGCAAATCAAAAAACTTCAGCTTTATGCCTGGGGCAGGTGACTTTTGTTCTTGCTCTCTGTATAGATCTATAATGGTGCAGTATTTAATTATTTAATCTTATTTTTCATTTGGAACCCGTTTGGCTGGCAGGCACAGTCAAGGTTCACTGAAGAATGACACCAGCTAAAACAATTTTACAGCAAAAAGCAGCAGAGGGTAGAGACAGAAAAACATTACAGACACTGATGAGAGGAAGACCGCTTAATCTACAACACTCAAGTGATAATGAATTTTTGTGCTCAAGACAAATTTCCTCTTGATTTTTTTTAAGTTGGGACTGTAGAAGGCTGTGGTCAAAATCCTTTTGTTTTATATTTCATTTTTCTATTAGTTTTATCTCTGCATTTTGTGTAGCCTCCTTATTGTTGTCTTAACAATTAAAATTTAACTCTCACTTTTTCTCATTAATTTTAGTCTTCTTGCCCCCAAAAACTTAAGAATGTGTAATAAATCTTTGCATTGAAGAACAGCAAGAAATTTACTTAGTTCCTTTCAAAAAGGAAAGAATACATACCCCTTTCTTTGTAAATCCAGTATTAATTTGTTTATTGACAGTATCAAGGATGACATTACAGAAGTTAATGTATCTTGTAACTATTACTTCTATTGTGACAGCAAACAAAGATAAGCAATTGCCTAAAGGCATAAGAAACATAAAATCTCTGAATCAAAAGGATTAAAGTGCAGTATTTCAAATAATATGATTTAATAATATGATTCAGTATTCCCTCTGATGTACCACGTCATGAAAACAGTACTTGCAAAGTTGCAAAATTTTACATCTGGCTTATCAGTTGATGAAAAATATGAAGCAGTGACAGCAAAATAAATAAAATGTGGTGAAATCTATAAGCGTAACTGGAAATGTATTTTCAGCCACCAGCAACTGAAATATCTCTTAAATATATTTAGCACTACACAGCCACCACAGTATAAGTTACAACAATTGGAAACTGCTTGCCTTTGGACATAAAATGAATCTTTTACACAGTCCAAGAAATCAACTATTTCGTTCCAGGAAATGTTAGTTCAAAAAACTTCCTGTTTCCACCTCCTTCTTTACATTCTTAAAGATGTCAGACAGATTTATTCACAAAATTTTTACAACAGATGTCCTAGGTGTAGTTTTGGATTAAAAAATGTTGCCTTGGGGACTTTTGCTTCAGAAAACAGTATTACTATTGCTGTCAGAAATTTCAAGTAAGTTTGTCTTGTCCCCAAGTTTAGAACCAAAACAAGCTTATTTATGAAACAATGTACAAAGAACCATTTTTAAAAGAATGCAACTCCATAAACCTGATGCAACAGTAAGAGTCTTGTTCAAGCTTTGGCAACAAGCTATTGACATCCTGGCAGACTGATACAATGCCAAAAAAACTAACAGGGCAAGACATACTGCTGCAGACTATAATAGTCTTTCAGTGTCACAAGAAATAAAAATTAAAAAAAAAAGCCCAAACCTAAACCAAACCAAAAAACCCAACCACAGTATTTAGAAAGAGTAGTTTCATTACTATGCCTTCTGCTGTCAAGACTTGCAGAAAGTTAAAGTTATCCTAATTCCTGACCAGGCATTTAAAGCCAGTATGCTGAAAAGTCAGTATGGCTGTAAGAAGCAGTGGTTGTAAGAAACAGTGGCTTATTCTTCACAGCTGAAGGGGAAAAAAAAAGGGTGATTAAAAATATTTATTTTGTCAGATTGTTTTGTCAAAAATGAAATGGGAAATCTGATTATATTTTTTCCTTTGCCATCTCTGATTTTCCTTTCCTTCTTCTTCACCTTCTCCTAATAATTTTAAGAAAACAAAACAAAAATCCCAAACCAAACCCAAACACAGAATCCTCTAAACACCCTCAAGGATGAATCCCAGTTATGAAATCCTGAAGGATACAAAGAAGTCTCTTGCTGTACCTTCAGTTGTTTGCGTGCCAGTTGAAATCTGTATCCACCACTTATTATCTTTAAATATCTAGAGCACAGTAATTATTTTCTATAAAGAACAACTCTACTAAACAGCAAACACTCAAAGTGCTGAGTTCCGTATTATAATAGAATTTTAGTTTCCAGTGAAAAGTAGTTTTCCAGAAACTTTAAATAAAAGATGTTGTCATCAAATTTAAAAATGGTGGCATTTAATATTTTAATGTCATAAAAAGAGTACGAAAAATAAATGGATTACTTCAAATATACGCAGGTATAGTGTATCTTGATTAAAAAAATAAGTGAGAACTTTAAAGGAGATGAACATTTCTATAGGTAAAATACCAGAAAAATCCAAACAAAAAATTCAAATCAGGGATTGAAATATTGAAATTATTGAAATTATTTCCATTTGCTAATTTAAATTATATTAAACTTTAAAGATTTAAATATTTATTTAAATCTCTCCAACCAAATTAGGGGAGTAAGTCTCTTCTGTCTGTGTTTGAAGAACTTTTATCCCAAGTTATCAAGACCTTCTGCCTAATATTCTGAGTGCATTTTGGATTGAGACCTAAGGCCATTTCACAGCTGTCTGGTCAGACTGTCCTCACATAATGAACTCTACAAAGATTGAAGAAATCTTCCATCCATCCTGAAAAATACATCAGTTACTGAGTATGATGCATAAATTAAATGATACAGAGCGGCCCTTGCTGCTCAGGACCCTATGGTGGTCTGTCTTTGCATACTGTTTGGCTCTGAATTTCCTCTGGATTCTACGTGATACTGTTAGACAGCAAGATAATAATTATTTTTTATACATTTAATTGGAAGTGTTTGAAATAATAAATGATAACACAGAGTGTATTGCAGCCCACCATGGTGCTGCTTTTACACTGTGTGGCTTGGGTTTTTTCATGAAGGCTTTTAATGGTATTTGGGGATAAAAAATTCTAGGGTAGCAGTGGAGGATTGTGTAGGTCACAGGAAAACAAACTTGATGCATTCTGATCTATATCACTTTCTGGAACTCATCTTCAGGATGAACTACTTCAGGACCTTATCCTGATTTTTTCTTAGAGAGAAGTAGCTGGAGTGGAAAAGAGCCATGGAGAGACTGTGGCTCCAGATCCTGGCAGCTCATGGGCTGTCTTTCTTTGTGCAGTGTGAATACAGCCCATGCTGAGGCTGGCAGTGTCACAGGTGACAATGCCGTTGGTAAGCAAGGAAGTTCAGCCTTCCTCCTGTATGTGTATTGATCAAAAGATCTGTGTGTGGAGCTAGACAGACCCACAGTTTGAATCTTTATGTCTGAGGTTATTTGGTGACCACAACCAGAAGATTGTCCAGTTCTTGATACATTACTTAAAAAGTGCAGTCCACAGATGTTTCAAAGAATGATTTGGAAGTATGGAGAATATTTTCATGCCATCTACAGGACTACTACAGGACAAGACTTATCAAATGCCTAAAAAGGAACAGTTTTATATTTAAAGCTAGTAAGGTATTCCTACCTGAATATTTTTTATTGATAAAGCCTTATGACAGAGATTCATCTTGTTCTTGAGAAGTTTGGGTTGTTGGTGGTGGTGGTGTTGAAAGGAATTGAATTTATTACCCAAATGTAACAGCATACACTGCAATTTACCTGCACCACAGCTTTGAGCAGACACTGTTGGACAAAACCACACCACATCCTATAAAGGACATTATTGGATATTTTTTAAATTACTTATTGTATATTAAGTATGGAAAGACTACCTGAGAAAACACAGCACTAAAATACTTAATATTGATATTCTTTTTAACCTGGCAGGGAAAGCTATGACAAGCTTCCATCACTGTACAGTTAGGAAGATATATAAAGATATCTTAAAATTAATCACTCAAAAAGCCCCACAAAACAAAAACAACCCCCTTCAAAACCAAAAGAAAAAAACAAGCAAGGAATTGAAAAGTTTAAACTACATTTTACTGGGATAACTGAAAAAATTAATGGTCTAGACTTTGTTGACATTTGTTTCTTTTTAAAAACTGCTGCCTATAGCAATCTCTCCCAGATTTAAAATGTAAGAACTGAAATACTTTATATATCCAACAGACAATTCCAGGGGACAATAATAATAACAATAAGAAAAGATTTTTTTTGTGTTTCCAACTACTCCACTCTGCTTTGGAACATTTTTCTCGTTTTATTTTTTGTACCAAATACAAGATCTCTTTCCCAGGAAAGATTGGACAAGATGATCTTCTGAAGTCCATTCCAATCTGGACTGTTTTATGCCTCCATGACTCTAAATGGCATTGCAACGATTTTGGAGCTCACCAGTACCTGAAAGACAATTATTAATTCAGATATATGGGCTTGCAGAAGTGCTGACAGTCTGACCTTCAGCTCAGTATAAATGTTGATCAGTGAAGCATTACTTGTTTCTCTATGTTGAAAACAAACTAACCAAACAAACCACACACACACAAAACCTAGACAAAACAAACAAAAACCAACAGTAAACCAGAACTAACTGATCTTCCTAAGAATTTATTTACTTTTCTTCAAAAGAAACACAGCCAATTTATATTTTCTGTTTTTACCGATGTGCCACTAGCTGCAGCATACTTTTACAGTACCTTCTTACATGCTTTGCTCAATTGTGTCAGAATCTTTTCCATATCATGGTTAAGGGCTTCTATTTTTGGAAATCTGTGTATTTATAATTTCTCTTAAACATTGGCTGTTTCAGATCATTGCTTTTCTGGAATAAATGTGTTATTATTTAGGAGCTTTCTTTTCAATACACTTGTGAGCTAATTACCAAACAGTCCAGGCAGAGTTTTGAAAATGGTTGTGCTCTATTGTTTTCAGCTATTTCAGCCTATTTTTTGTGTGTGCTTATAAATTGCCGAGAGATCTGAAAGCTACACAATTTTAGTGAATGTATACAGATGGACTATGACTTTAGAAAATGCTTAATCTGTGTCCTCCAGGTCTTGCCTTGAGAGTTCTACAGAAATGTTATTCACTTGTGAAATAGTTACCATATGAACACTTCTAAAACTCAAAAAAAGACTCTATTTTATAGAATTTTTTGTAAGGAAAAATATAGAGATTTAGGGCTGAAGGGAGGAGGGAGTGTTCTTATATGACAAGCTAATAATTTTGTCCCCCAAATCTGTAATTATATTTTCTTTGCATTTGTGCCAGAATTAAGTTGAGTTGTATGGGAAAAAAAAAAGCTTTTTATGAACAATAGAAAAATTACAGAAGCTATGTAAAAAGTATCTTTCCTAGAAAAATGAATGCATGCCTATCTAAAATGCACATGAGGAGAAATATATCCTTAAGCCTTCCTTAAGAACATGCCTCAAATTTTACAGGATTTAGTATTTTAAAAAAATCTTATGTATTGATATATTTTATAATGAATATTTGCATGATGATGATTTTAGGTGTGACTGAATACATCTGGTTTCAATACTGCTACCAACTTCATAGCTAAAACATGAATGTTTAAGGCATACTGCATCTTATGGCAGCTTTTTATTGCTATAAGACAGAGGGCCTGTCTAAATACTTCATCTGGGTCAATGTAATAGGATTTCATAATCAATGTTTAAACATCTCAACAAATTTAGAGCACATGAAGAAACTTGTTTCGATAAAACTTCTTCATCCAAACCCAAAGACATTTTATCAAATGTGTGATTCTGAAATTCCATCAAATTATTCTGAAATTTTATCAAATAATTTGAGACGCATTAATTGCCTTGGTAATAAAAATCACTACCTGTCTGTGTATTTTTGGATCTCTGTATATGCATGTGAGATCCAGTTCCATGACTACTTTCTCCAAAAATAAAGAATTGCTCTTCTGTACAGTCTTCAGCTCTGTTAAGAAATGTGTTAAGGGCTGATGGTTTAAAAATATTTTCAATAGTAATTTTTTCACATGAAAATCTTGCTGATTGTTTATTAAGTCTCTAGTTAGTCAAATGCTACTTAAGTACTGATTCCTAACATGCTCAGATATTTGTCCATTTTCTCATATTACATATAAAATCTTTAAAAAATTCATGAAGGGTGATGAAATGATTTTCCAGGAAGCTTGTCACTGTTTAAAAATAGCACATTGCACTGCTTAATTGCAATTGGCCATCAAACTCGTATAAGTATCACAAAGGAATTTCTTATTGAACAGTATTACATGCACTGTTGGTGTATTAATTAGGTTAATTATATTTGGCAGTCACAGATAGCCTTACATCTTTAAAACATGTTATGAAGAATAATTAATCTTCACAAAATGATGTAAGAGATCTAAATGAGACTGAAAATGTGCTCTCTGGGAGTGATTTCTTTGTGTAGGATAGACCAGGTATTGTACAATACTAAAATTAAAAAAAATTATTGAAACTTTTTATCATCCTCTTTCACAGTATTTATGCATAAATTTTAATAAAAGCCTTAATAATGATTTCTTATATTGTATAAGAACATATATACACATAATTCCTTATGTGTAGAAGATATCTAGGTACTGCTGAAATATTAGTACAGAGAAATGTAAAAAGACCGAATGAAAAGCACTGTAAATTAAGGATTCAGAGTATATCCATAAGCCTATGAAACATCCTAGAATAGAAAGTATAAGAATATTTCAACCAGTGGATGCATTATAAAATGATGTTTCATTAAACTTCAATTTCTGCCTTTTACCTTCTAATAAATTTACATAAAATTATTTGAAACAAAATTCTGTTTCAAGATAAGTTGCAATAGTGTCTGCAAGTAAAAATTTTAAACATCCTGGATTAATTATAGAAAATCTACATGCCAAGATTTCATGTCACTTGATTGACCATCAGAAATTCCATTTGGGACTATTACAGTGCACCAGCTCTCAGTTTAGAAATCTTCTTCTTCAATTAAACATAACTTTTCTTCTTGACATCTGGGGAAAATGCTATATGTTTATGCTACAATAACCATATGACTACTTATTTTAAATAGTTATTGCTACAACAGAAATTGTAAAATAAGTTTGAAAATTTCCTGTGAACTTTATTGCTTGTGAATCTAAAGACGTTTTCAGGTTTTCAGACTTTAAAAAATTTTTGTTCCACATAAGAAATAATATAAAACTAAGTTCAGTTGTGAGCTCTCTGAAGAATAAGCAAAAAGAGGTACCTACTGCTCAAATAATGAAACTGGGAGTTTCATGTCCATTTCTGTATTACTTTTTAAGGACTAGACTGAGAAGAGGAGCAGGTGGTCTTGGGTTTAGTTAATATTCCCTTCCATACAGATGTCACAGTTTCTGAGCAGATAGAATCTACAACAGCTACCTCATTCTTGAAGTAGCAACTGGCAATTTTATGTTGTGTATGATTTATGTGCTAATTTAATATGGCATGTTCCAATGAAAAAAAGTCAAACCTGGGTTTCAGTGTTACCAGCACAGTCAATTAGTCTGATTTTTCAACAGTTGAGCTTTCCAAATTCCTGTTCATTCACTGGAGCTGCTCTATGTCCAGCCCTTTAGAGGACAATTTCAACTGTTCAGTCTTAATTTAGGTAATTCTGTTATTCTCCTAGTTTTTAAAAATATTTATTTGGCCTTCATCTGTTCATTTTTTAAGAAAGAAAGTATTGTGCCGTGGCCTTTCAAGTGATCAAAAAACAGCCAGAAAAGAAAATCCCTCTTAATTTTTCAAGTTTTACTTTTAGAGTTTAAACATGGATTTAAATGAGTGTTAAGAACCATTTTTGCCAAGCATTTTGCAACTCAACCTTGCTTGAGAAAATAGAAAATTTTCTGGTGTTATAAGTATCAAACTTGTGGTCATAATAACAGCGATCTATAAAATAATACAAAAGATCTCTTTGACCCCTATCAAGTGCAAGATATGAAATGCCTGCATTCTTTTCTCCACAGGATATTTTCTAGAAAGTGATAGTCTTCTGGATGAACTGGCAGTGAAGTATATTAATAAATTGAAGAAAATAGAAAAGCAACAGTTTTATATTTATTTCAGTATTGAAACAAGCTTAAAGTAAGTACCTGACAAAACATTGTGAGAAGATATAAAATACTCAGATGCTGGCAACAGGCTTTATTTTGATAACAGGTTTATTTAGTTGGCAACCTAAGACAGTATTTCTTGGAGAAGTCATTCAGTAGCTTCTCAGTTTTAGCTTCGTATATGCAATAGAAAGCATATCATGTTTCTGTCTTATATGTTGTGTTCTAAAGATCACTTCCACAATGAGTTGTAAATACCTTTCGCATGGACTAGTGTTTCATTATTATAACATGCAAATTGTGAGGGTAGTAAGAAATTATATGTATAACTTCACTATCATTTTGTAGGGAGCAGTGAGATGGGGCTGTCCCCAAGTACCTACATTAACTGAAGGAGAATATTTGAGAATGTAAACATATCCAGCTTCCAATCTATGTCATGAGAGCTTTCCAAATTTCCCAAGTGTTAATAGTTAGTGACCAGAGGGCATGACTTTACAGACCTAATCTTCTTGACTGGACCTTTTGATGTCTGCCTTTGTACCAGTGATATGTTCTTTTTTTCAGTCATCAAACTCAAGAAAAAAAAATCAATATCAAATAAGTGCCTTATGTTTGCAGTAATAATTTAATTCTCAGCTTCCCTTGACTAGATCTAAAATTTAGGATGTAAATATAGGATATAGCCTTGTCATATGGGGAACTAGGTCTAGATTCAACTGATCCTGCAAAGACATTAAATATATGTCTGACTTAAACTGTATGGGTCTTATCGCATTTCACCATGTCATCTGACTAAAATAATTTGCAAAATGGAGGGATTTCTCTGAAGAATATTTCAGTGGACTGACAAGAGATGAGTCAGTAGTTGAGTTGTCACCTAAAGTTGTTGTCTATCTCAGAGATTCTCAATTTAGGAGTCTGTTCTTCAAAAACTTTGGAAGAATAAAGGAAAAAGAAGGCATGTTTTTATGTTTTGTGTGCTTCCTAAAAGTGGCAGTTTCTAAGCATTATAGTTTTAACAGGCTGAGGTATATTGTGAGGGAAGACTTCCATTTCTCCCAAATGTACTTCAGGAAATAATTGGTGAGGCTTCAGAACTTCTCAGTTTGTTCACAATTGCACAGCTAGTGGTTAACACCATGGATGTCATTGGGGTATTCAGCATTTTTAGTGATGTAAATGCAGTAGGACTTGGACTTCAAACTTTAGAAAGGCTGCTCTAATCTCATGCAAATTTGTATTTCAATCTGCAAATCAGAGAGGTTTGCCTTCTTAGATTGTCACATGTTTGCTCTTTATTGTACTCCTTTAAATAATAAATTAAAAAGAAACTAAGAACGGCTTTGTATACTGGGAATATTGGCCCATTTTCATCTTAAAAATCTCATTAAGTACCTTATAATCTGCTTATTATTCTGCTTCTGTTAAGAATGTTTTAGTCCACTTCTCTATGTAATGAATAATAACTTCCCTCTGTTTTCTACTTATTTTAGGACAGTAAACTGTTTGAGATAAAGATTTTGTATTTTTCTATGTTTCTTAGTAACCCTAAGCATCTGTGGTTCTATGTAGCTATAAATCTCTACGATTAAATACTTGTCCATAGCTACATCCCAGCTACATATCCACAAACAATTTTTTATTCAGCAATATATATTAGAGCAACTTCTGTATACTATTTCTGGGACAGTGAGAATTTCTTAATATTATAAAAAACTCCAGAAGTTTTTTTTCTATTATATTTAGCTGGGAAACAGAACTGTTATCTGAATTAACTTTCCTTTGGGCACTCAACAATTTAAATTATGTGTTAATTCTTAAACAGCTTTTACTTAAGAAGTTTACTCTGGCTCCAATGTCTTTTCAAGTATGAGTTTTTGTTCTTATACTCTAATTCAAGTTATAAATTTATGTATCTTTGTCAGAATACAAGTTGTCACTTAATGCTAGAAATTGCAAGAAATAGAAAAAAACCCAGAAATTAACGTTTCGGCCACATCTGACAAAAAGGAAAAAAACATACTTGTGTACAAAGGGTAATTATCATGATAATTCCTCTCTAATGAATTATTTATCAGTACTTGTGTGTAAAGGTGGGTGGACAGCATTACATTTTTATGCATGAAAGGTGATCTTCAGACCCCTGGAGGATGTTGAACTGGTTCTAGAGACATATGGGAAAGGCAATTAGAAAATAAAAAACTGTCAGCTTGCAGAAGTTAGCTCTCTGGGATTTGTACATTCACTGGAAGGGGCAGGAGAATTACAGTTTGATGAATTGAAGATAATACTGAACATGAAAAGAAAGATGTTCCATATAAATAAATATTCTATATTTAGAATAGGATGAATATTTCCTGGAATCAGTACCAGGAATTATGATATTATGAGAAACTTCAAAACTTCTCGTGTTTGTGTTGCATAGAAAAGTCTGTAAAATATGGTAAGGGTTGAATAGTCTGACAAGATGAATCCAATCAATTTCTTTATCAATATTCAATGAATGAACAGAAAGCAGAAGGTGCATAGTGTTAATACGGAAAATTATTTTAAGCATCAAGACATGCATGATAGATAATAGGAACAAAGGTATTTACATATAAATTGCCACAATTTACCTGGAAACAAATCTCATGCAATAATGCTCTTAAGTTAAGGGAACTGGATGACCTTTGTTCAAGAACTTTTAAAGAACTAGTACAGGAAATCTCACTCTTGTAGAGATTGTTAATAAGATTTTAAAATCAGGAACAGAATAATATTAAACATGTTACTTGTATTTTAAGATATTAGTAATGATTTAGACAGGTACACAGCCTTTTTCATTTAAGAAAGAAAAATAAAAAAGTTTTGAAGATTTTTGAAGAGTTATTAGTCATCAAGAAAAATATAAAATTGAATTAAATTGTTGTGTGTTTACTAAATTAATTTGCTCTCTGCAACCTTATTTTGCAGACAAAATAGTAGGTGGACTCATAGAGGTGATCTTTGTTATAATGTTACTTGGGAAATTGCTATTTAGAATAGAAAACATGAGTATAAGTAAGGAATTTTAAGGCAGATTAGGAGGTAATAACAGAAGATAAAAAGGACTGTAAGAAGGTAATATTATTTCCAAAGTAAAATACTACTAGATTTCAAGTATTTCCCTGAGCACTTTATTCATTTACTGCACTAGTGACATTTTTATATGACTCAGTGTTAGGAAACTACCACTACAGAGAAGAATCAGATTACAGGATCTTGCAGTAGTTCAGTAGGAGGGAGTGTAAAGCTTACATGTTTGATGTCCTGACATTTTCTGAAAATATGAAAGAAAATAGAAAGTCTATTGATGACAATGAGCAAAGGTTGACCACAACTGAAAAGCAAGTTCAGTTGCTAACCTTTTTTATGACATGATTTCAATGTTGAAACGGTTTGATTTTGCAAGGCCTGAAGGTTTTGATGTAATACATTTATTGCTGACTAAGTTACAAGCAGGCAGAAATTATTTGCTTATAAATAAAATTAAAAGCAATAAATCCAACACAAATCAAACAAATAAAAACGTTTTCATTCATTAGTGTACATTACCTCTCAAATATTCAACTTTATATTCCCATTTCAGAAAGAAATTATAGCAAGGTGGGTAATTTTTTGGGTTTTTTTTCTCAGAAAAGTTATATCAAAGGTTATAATTTGATAGAAAGCTGGAAGAGATAAGTTATTTATTATATTCTAATGGGTCATCTGCAACTTAGGTTTTCAAGAAGCTTTTTTGAGATTATTAAGAAGATAATTCAAATATCTAAATCATATTATAAATCATAAATTGAAATTTTGTTGATTGAACTGTTTATTTCACATCAGAAAAGCATACTTGATAGAAATATAAGATATATTAGGAGAAATGAGGTTTCAGTAAAAAATATCCCAAAGCATTGTCCTGGGTTTTACATGTGCCCATTCTACTGCTTTTCATTCCCCATTCCAGAAAAGAAACTACCTGGATAGGAAAGTTTCAAAATAAAGTATGTCCAAATAAGATTCCACAGGAATTTTCAAGAAAAGTCCTTTTTCTCCATTTCTTGTTGTAAATCATAACTGAATTGTTCAATTCAGATAGTTATAATTCCTTTTACAAAATATACTTGTGTTCAGAATAATGTATCATGCTTGGTAATATAGGAAGAAGGCATCTTCACCAAGCTAATGTGCAACATTACCAGATATGGTAAAAACAAACAAACAAACAAACAAACAAAAAGTATTACCAAGTAAAATTTCATCCTACCTTGCCATTTAAGATACAAGTACTCTGAACAATGTTCTATTTGAAATGCAGTTGACCACAATAATGCATAATAATCTCCATATTATAGAACAGGTCAAGAATATTTGCTGGACATCTATTTAATCTTACTTCAGTTTGCTAACATTATATAAATAAAAAACTGTCATCATTTTCTCATGGTTTCCATTTTACAGTTGCGAAAACATACAATTTGTTTTCTTGAATAACTGATGCCAAACTATTTTTGGGAATTTCAGTCATATATGGGATTTTCACTGAGATGAATTTTAGAATTTGTGATTAGTGGAAGTGTCTTCCTATTTCACAGCAGACATGAATCCAAAATGGGAGTGTGCCACCAGGCCCATATTCCATAGCAGTAACGTGACTCATTACAGAGAGCTCAAGCTCTGCTTCTGGCAAAAAATAAGATAGCTAGGACATAGGAGGCAAAATAACGTGATAAACATGAGTCTGAACTGTCAATTATTTTAATATTTTGAGTCTGTATTCTGTCAGCAAACTAGAATAGTTGCTTTTCTTGCTTTTTTTTAAGGCAAAGAAGATTGGTCAGTTAGTGAGGAGGAAAAAGGGTACAATGGGAAAAGAGAG
This sequence comes from Molothrus aeneus, assembly GCF_037042795.1. Classification (NCBI taxonomy): domain Eukaryota; kingdom Metazoa; phylum Chordata; class Aves; order Passeriformes; family Icteridae; genus Molothrus; species Molothrus aeneus. Next base: position 36,463,173 of record NC_089680.1, read on the forward strand.
AACAATAATCTGCACTTCTTATTTACATTTCTTTTGCATAGATGTAAAGTCTCTGTTTATATTTCTGGAATGATCTGAAGGCATCTGAACCCTGTCTTATGCAATAGAAAGATATGAGTTTTTGAGCAAAACCACCGGTGCCTAATCTACAGAGGTATGTTGCTATGAAGGACATTTATTTTTCTTCAGGTATCACCAACCAGCGGTATTCAGGACAGAAAGATTATATCTCTTTAAATGAGACCAAAAGATAATTTAATCTCCCTGGGATGCCCTGGCATTCTTTTCCACACCACTCCTTCTCTGCCAGTTTAAATCTATGAAGCCTTAAGGATCTTTTTATATCAGTTATAAGACATAAATGGCACAACAAAAGTATAGAAACAACTGATGCTTACTAAATGAAATTAGGAAAAATAACTATTTTTTATACAACTAAGAAGATTTTACATTTTAAAATGAGATTACCTGAAAAAATCTCTTGTTCTAATTGAAGGGAAATGAGAGACACAGAACAAGCTAAGAATTTAAAAGAAGACACATAAAATATTAATTTTTCAAAGTTTTTGACCTGAAGATTCTTTGGACTTCAAAAAGTGCTGTGACTTGGATGGAGAATGTTCTGCTCAAATTGCATTTATAGTTCAGCACATCATTTTCGGAACAAAAATATACTGATAACTAAGCTCTTTTTGTTCGTAAGGGATAGCTGCAAGCTCCTAACAACATTACCTAATTCATGATTGTTGTTCAAAACTGAGCTGTATGTTTTTTGAAGTTTTGTCTTTTAGTAGTCATTTTAATGCAATAATTATGACTCTAAGCTCTCAAGCCCTTGGGGTAAATTATGTGGTGTGGGTTATTTCCCCACTGCACAGCATTCATTTAGACCTCTCTGGGTACAGGAAACAAATTTTCTGTCATTTTTCAGTTCAAAGTGCCTGAAATCATGTGAGACACTGTCAGAGCCCACTGGGGTGATGTTCCCATAGCATGACACCAAATGCATGTGACTTGTCTTATGATTCATCATGAAAATATCTGACGGTGGAAGGTCTTTAGGGATTTAACAAGAATGTATAGGGAGAATAGGGACAAACTACTTCTATCTGGATTGCTCTTAGCAAGTGCTTCTAAGTTGCACAGGTTTTTCTTTCTGAAGATTTACTTTCCTTACTCCAGAAGGGAGTCCAATAGAGAGCTGATTTACTTGCAGGGCAGATGGCAGAGGAAGAACACAGGACAGAATCTTAAGTTTCTTGTCTTGACATACACTCATATAGCACTTGTTTGTGAGTGAAGAAGTCCAACATGTGTTAAGGAGCTCACTGGGTTTATCTGCTCACTCTGATGAGGATTCTGATGAGAGGAATCTGGGCCTTTACTGTCTGTGCTAGAATTACTGAAGACAACTTGTGGGGAACTAAAAAGTTGTATGACTAAAGACCTATCATTTGGATGATTTCCTTCAACCATGTGCAGTGGGATACATTTCTTACCATTTCATTAACCACATTGATATTTTAATCTATGTGGTCTTCATGGAAAGTTTATAAATAATGATGCCATCCTAACACTCAAAAAAAATTAAAATTAATCCCAAATGTGGACATTTTTCACATCTGTGTGTTATATTTCCATAATATTACAGATGAATATATATTAGGTGAGTGCTAATTTTTCTGTTTTAAATAATCTCTTTACCTTTTTTTCTTAAAAATGCTATCCTTTTTATTTTTTTAATAAGAATTTTATTTCAGCCTTCTTCCCAAAGCTTGAAATTACCATCTGCATTGGTCAGTTATGTTAGCAATGTATTTATTGCATGCACTGGAGTTGATCTCCAGAAACTTTTCTTTTTAGTGGTAGCATATTTCAGGCTCCACAACCATTTGTTACTTGGAGTGCATTTTGAAACTTTTTATGGAATTAAAAAGTTTGATAAGGGTTTTTTTAATTGATACTTATTCAGAATCTTCTGTTTTAAGTCACCAGCTCATCTTGCAAAGTCTTAAATATCTGCCATTGGTCATTATTATTATTTCATAATGACACTGATGAAATTTCTGTGAACTCATATTAGAAGATTGCTTTTCAGCATTGCTTTAAGAATTATTGTTACCTTTCCAGATACAGGTATTGCCCTTTTTACTACTGTATTTTAAGCAAAATATTTTTTTCAATTATTTTTTTGCCCCTATTTTATAAAAATCAAAAGATGCAGCAAATTAAACTGATCTCTTTAAAAAATTGTGACTCAATCTAAGCATGCAAATGTAAGCCCCTGGTGCAGTTTACTCCTCAGGATGTGTACATCTGTATGATATATTTTCATTGGTTTTGTTGAGTTTTGTATTAAAAATCTAACACTGGTAGAATGGTTCTTATCTCTCTTAGTACTGTCATAATTTAGAAAGGTCTGCAGTGATAGGACATTGGATAGAAGGTTTTAAAATAAAAGAGAGTTGATTCAGAGTAGGTGTAGGAAAGAAATTTCTTTCAATATGAAATACTGGAACAGATTCCCAAGAGAGCTGGTGGATGACCCGTCCCTGGAAACATTCAAGGTCGGGTTGGACAGGGCTCTAAAAAAACCTATCTAGTTGAAGATGTCCCTGTCATTGCAGGGGGTTAGGACTCAATGACCTTTAAAGGTGCCTTCTAACCCAGACCATTCCATGCAGGATAAAGACCAGAAGTGTTACAAGGGAAACTCTTCCTCTAGTGTCTGCTAGTGCATTTGCATCTATGAGAGGAGCAAAGAAAATATTCTAGAGGACTTCAGTTTAACAGCTATAGACCTTAATCAATTTTTAAGTGAATTTTCTGGTATGGATAGTAATTGAAAATCTGAGTGCTGTGGGAGGAAGACTGCATGGAAATGGAGATGCAAATAATCCTCTCTTTGGTATGTCTTTTCCAAAAAAAAAACCAGAATGGAAAGATGTTTGCAATTTTCAGTGTTAATAGGCTGATTAAAAATAAGGTTAATAGGACATATTCTTTAATCCTCCCCTTTTAGATATTTCACTGGCCAACAAGAACTGAAGGATTCTCAAGACTATTAAGAGAGAGAAAAAGGATAGATCCTCACTCTGTAGTCCAATGCAACTGTTGTTGGAAGTGAGAAATGATTCCAGACAATCCGGTTCCTACTACAAACATACTTTGTCCTTACTAATTCAGTGGAAAATAGTCAAGAAGACTTTGTATAATGACTGGAGTCTAGGGTTTCTCCACATCAGGGAAGAGTCATAATTACTTGAAGATTCCTGTTTGTGTCTATTATCCACCCTCCAACTTCTTCATGCCTAGTTCAGATTCTGCTTGAATGAGGAAGTTGGACTCGCTGCCATACAGCCTAAATTCTAGTTGTCAGAGCACTCTTCTGGTAACCAAGGAATCAAATTAAAATCTGCTTCCAATTTTGTTTGTTTGTTTGTTTGTTGTGTTGCTTTGTTGTTTTGCTTTGGGTTTTTTAATTTTTTTTTTATTTTAATGCAGAGTGGTTGGCAATTTATTATGGGCTTGAACAGGAAGAATTTCACAAGCCAACCTATTTTACTGGGTAAAGTCTTTAGCTTTAATTTATCCCTGCTCTGGAAAACCCATATATTGCGCACTCCAGTTTGCTGGTGAGTTCTTTAATTGGTCCCTAGTACTGTATAGTAACTTTGTATACGCCCACACTCCTTCTGCAACTCTGCTCCTGAATGAAATTAGCTGAGTCAATGGGTGCTATGCTTTGTGCTGAACTTAACACTAAAGAAAAACAGAGAAATTGTAACACATATTCAGAATAGACTCATTCACAGATTTCAAATGTTGTGACAGGTCAGTGCTGAGAAGCTATTTCTCAAGATAGTACAAGTCATTATATAACTCTAGTGTTGAAAATGTCAGTGCCTGTGAGTGATCGGGCAAGCATGCAGTGAGATAAGAGCAATATGAAATAGTAATGATGGTGCAGAATTGTGTAGCATTTGCTACAGTTAATATTTCATAATAAGTTTATCTAGTTAGAGAAAGCAGTAGATAACTGGAATAGATATGATTTTTTTTTCATATTCAGATTAATTACATGATGTTGCAGCTTTTAGAGTTTTGTTTATATTTTCTTCAAATGTCTCTGGTATAAATTCCCAAACTAATAGGGAAGTGTGGCATAGGGGTGCTTTTTACATAAAGCATGAACATAACAGGTTACCTGGTCCCTTTAAAGTCATACTAAATATTTATCTTTACGGAACAATTATATATTTTGTTTTGTAGCAACTTTGTGAAAAATGCTAACTTTCATTCTCATTATTTCTAATTCTCAGAGTAAGCTTTCTATCATGACAAAAAAAAGTCACCCTCTGTATAGAGTAGAACATAAATTATGATAGAGCCCCTTTAAATTTTGTAATCTTTTGTACTTTTTTGCTGTAAGTCTTCAAATAGGTAGTAATATCAGTAATATATAAATGTTGAGTAATATAAAAATGCGTGTGGCAGTATAGGCTCCCTTTTTATACTGAATTGAAATAAATGCCATTTCACTGTCAATACACTATGACATTCAAGTACTTTAATATTTTATTCTTTCTTCAGAGTGGCATCAACTCTACTAGGGCTAATTTGTGGTATTGTAGAATAGGGTTGTGACAAGCAACAGAAATGATCTTAAGGAAATAGGATCTATACAAATGTGACGTGCAATAGCTTATCATGTTACTCCCAAGTTTACCCACACCCTAATCAAATACAAAGTCTTATCACACGTTTTAATGTCATTGAAGTTGCAGCTGGCTTCCATACTGCAGGATTTCCTGTCCCAAAGGGCAATGGGTCGTTAGAAGTTTAAGAAGCCTTAGTACAGTGTAAACCATTTAGAAGAATGGCAAGCAAACAATGTATGCCCTGGGTATGCTGAAGTATAAAAGTCTAGGAATCTTTTACATCTCAGCACAGATCAACATGGTGAACTCTGCTTCCTGCGCGTCTCTTTTCCTGCAGATTTTTGCACGTCCATGCAAAATTTTCAGTGCTTTCTGTCATCTTGGAGGCACGGACCGTCCTAAGGAAGGCTCTTCCGCTGGTGCCCCGTCCTTCCCCTCCATCCCGGGCGGGTGGGAGCGGCAGGGCAGGTTGCGCGGTGCCGGGAGAACCCACCTAGAGGGCCCCCTTGACGCCAGCACAGCCTCTGCCAGGCAGAGCCCTCTCCGCAGCCGAGCCCAGTCTGCTGCAGGACCCGTGCCACGCAGCCCGACACTGTCCGGGGCTGCCGCGGCTGCTGCTGCTGGGCGAGACCAGCAGCCCGAGGGCAGGCTGGACATTCTGGTCCGGGAAAGGGAAGTGTGAGCCTGTTGACTCTGCATTGCTTCAAAATAGATGCCGTCTCTGTAGCCCGGGCTTAAGAATCTTCCCGAGGATGTTTGCCAGAGCGTAAGGAGTGATAACTACTGTCTGGGAGCTGAATTGGGAAAAAAGGACAGCAGAGAAAGAATGCTTAGGTAACACGGGACTTATAGCTTTGATTTCGTTTTGCAACAAACAAATTGATGCACGTGGGTTTATATACAGTATAATATCAAAACAGAACTAGACTGCAGTGAGAGTCAATAGCTTAGTCATTTCACTTAAAGGGAGCAGGCAGCCTTATTACGGGGTTAGACAGCAAAAATGAATTTGATCATGACATGATCACATCTCTTGATGGTATCTAACTCTAGTCCTGTCCTATGGAGTGGAAAAAGCATACTTCCTTCCTTCTTTCTTAGCTGAAGAAACAAAGTCACAGTATCAAATTCAGAGAGAAGTTTGGGGTTGTTGTACAAGGCTATTAAACATCCTTCTGTTCCCCAGGCTCAAAAGAAAGGAAAACTGCATTAAATTGATCATTGATGAATATGTGTCTAAGAAAGAAGAAAAAGCAGTATTCATGTTTGAACATGGCAAAGCAGTCTGAAGTTACACATCTCTCCCTAAACACTGATTTGGCACAGATGGCAAGAAACTATCTTTTAACTAACCTTTTCCAACTGTCCAAAATGCTGCATATGAAGATGCTTTAATTCACGGTCAAAGCACTTGGATTTTTATCAAGGCAAACTGTTGGCACTGTCAGAACAGCTTCTGTATACTGATTAGTTTAATGTTTTTTTTAAAATAGCAAGGGATGCATAAATGGATGGACGTGTACCTAGAAAACCCTGTGAGAAGTCTTTCACTGGATCCTGGGAATTTTTATTTTTGTGGATTACAGTAATTCTTGCAATAGTCCCTGCTGTTGACTGCTCATGCAGTTGTTCTGGCATGCATCTATGAATACCATAACAGATAAATCAGTCTGACAAGGAACACACTAATGTTGGAAGACCTGTGAACATGATGCATGTGAATAATTTCCCCTTTAGGAGGCATTCATGGATATGGTGAGTAATCAATACACATTATAGACTGTTAAACTCAGAATGCTTGTTTGCAAAATACTGTGACAACTACCAGATGCTATGTTTTTGCCTAAATAAATGTCAAGTGAGGACTAACAGAGCTATGAAAAAAATGAAAATCAGACAGAGATAGTAGTGATGAAGTAATATGAGTTTAGCACTTCTTCATATTTGCAAAATAAGCAAGTCATAGAAATTGTATTGTTATGGTCATGTTTTCTTACATAAGTATTTTGAGCAAGGTGATGTATTTTCTTCCTGTATCAAAGGAACAGTCCTTCACATTTCTTTCTTAGCCTGATTTTAAGAAAATAACGAAGCCACATATTTCTCCTATGGTTGGTTTGTCCTAGAACTTATTTATTTATATACTTTCAAGTGACCTGAAAAAAATGCTCATTCATATGGCAATTCAGTAATCACTTATTAAAGATATGCGTAAATGCTGTAGAATGTTTTTGTATGGGAGGTTCGTCAATGTGGCCGTTTGAAAGACAATCATATAGCATTAAAACCCCTTTATCATCATTAAAACATCTGTTCCCTCTTTGAATCACAGGCATCTATAGCTCTTCCTGACAGAAAAATCTTTCTACTTGCCTTGCAATATAGTGCAGTCAACTTGCTTATAAATTCTACCAGTGGTTGTTGCGTCATGTCTTCTTCCTGATGCTGGAATTAGTGTCTTGGTTAGAGCTTAATGAAGATTGTTAGCTAGAGCAAAAATACTTCCCCGTAAAACTTTTGCCCTTTGGGTAAACACTAAGTCTTTCAGAACACTGTAAGCAAACCCGTTTTGGAAGCTGCTGAAGCGAGCCGGCCCTCGGGAGGCAGGCGGGCGGGCGGGCGGGCAGAGGGGCGGGCGGCGTGCGCGGCAGGGCGCTGTGCCGGTGTGGCGGTGCCGGGCCGGGCCGGGCCGGGCGGGCCGCGCCGCCGGGACCCGCCGGGGCCGCGGGGCCGCGCCGCCGTCACCGCCCGCGCGCCGCCAATGGCAGCGCCCGCGCGCCGCGCGTCACCGCGGGGGGGCGGCGCCGCGCGCGGACAATTAGAGGGCGCGCGCTGCTGCCGGCGCCTCTGCTTGTGTAGTTAATTACAGCTGGTACCGCCCGGCCCTCGGAGCGTTCGGGCCCCGTAAAGCTCCGTGAGAGCCAGCTTCGCACCGCATTCCGCCCCCTCCCGCCAGAATTGTTAGCGAGATCTCGGATGTGTTTCCTCCTCCTTTTTGGCAGTTTTTTTTAGCAGAGTGTGCCGGAAAGGACACTGCAGGTGTGCCCGCACCTGACAGGGAAAGCGCTTCCATTGTCTTCTAAGAATATGGTTTACTTCTGTTTTTATTAACTTAGAGGAACGTTTTAAGCACTCCTTAACCCACAGGTTAATCTCCCGACTAAGCGTTTTTCAAACATGAGCAGTGAAGTCTGCTGAAAGACGTTAGGAACGAACTGTCCGGTTTTTATTTATCTTCTCTAAAAGCTGCTTACCTGTCTTCTCTGTCTGCTCCTTGCCAGCCCTTGCTGTCTGTCACAGTATGTGAGCCTATTGTCTGGGGAAGCCCAGCAGAAATGTTTTATGGGAAGACATAGGAAGATAATTATATGTTCTGTATTTGCTATTTTAACTGAATGCAAACCATACCATGGTTTCTGCCTGCATTTGTGCTTACCTAATCACAGGCCTTAATTTAGAATGCAAATGTTTTTAGCATGCTGTTGTTCATGTCAGCTCTCGGAGAATAGGCAAGTTTGCTTATTCATGCTACAGTAGGTCTGTAAGGGGCATTTTTGAGTGTCAGGATGTTAAGTTGCAAGTCATTGGTTTTCTTTTAATTCTGAAGCCTCAAAAATCTATGCAATGACTATCCTTTTCTACTGAGAGTAGAAATTGTCATGAAATATTCTGCATATATATGTATACACTCTCTCATTCTACTTTCAGATGTCCTTTAGAGGATGACAATGAAGACAAAAGAAAGAATCTTTCATGGGACACAAATAGTTTTATGTTTATTAATACAAATACTAGTTGATCATCTTTAATAATGTTTCTTCACTGCTGGTGCAACATATCGAAGGTGCCCTTTGGCCTGTGTCATATGCTTCATGATGTTTGTAACCTCTGTGAGCATGCAGAACCAAATATTTTAGAACTACAACATTGATATTAAAGTTATTTTCTGTACCTTAGAGACATGCATTTTGCCTTCATATGCCAGTTCCTGCTTGTCTTGCATAGAATATGGGGAGAAAGAGTTGTGGGGAATAAAAATGTGAACCTTTCTGAAATACAATTTATAGTTGTGAATATCCAGGATTTAATGTTGTGTAACAAGCCAAGGTAGTGGATGTGTCTTCTGTGTTAGGCCCTCTATTGGGATTTAGGGAAAGAACGGCCAAAATAGTGATGGCCTGTATAGCAAGGTTTGATTTGGAACCCATAACCTTTAGGAAACGTAATAGAAATCCCAGTGTCTGAACCCTCCTGATTATGTTAGCAAAAGTAGGGATGGACTACTGGCAAAAAGCAGCAATTAAACATGTATGTTCCTAGGCAGTACGACTGGGTGCACAACTATATCAGACAGATAAATGTAGCTATAATGTAAATAGACTCTAAATGGATTGCAAAGCAAAGACTGGAGTAAGCAAAATAGGGTATTTTATCTGAAACTGTTTCAGAGTTTGGATGACAGAGGAACAAATATAAAATACATTAAAGAGGTGCAGTGGTTGGAGCAAGTGATGTCCTGGGTAAGACTAAAGTTAGGCCTGGAAATACTGAAACATTTATGGTGATAATTGGAGGAGTAGGATTTATAGCTACTTACCACATTACACACTATACAGCATAAATTATGTATGAACAGTATGTAGCCTACTGCCATTCACACTGGAAATTATTTTAGAAACATTTACTGCTGAGTTATGTAACCTGGCTTTCCTTTCCATTGCATTCTATCTGCATTTGTGATGACAAACCAAATAAAGATGTATTCAATTTTAGCTTGCTTAATTACATAAACAACTACTGCATGTGCCTTTTAGTTTAACCATAAGGAAAATAGAAGTAGAAAAAGCATGTCTGCCTTTAAACTGGCAAAGATTTGAAATTAATCCACAGAATAATACCTTAACTTCAGAATCAAAAGTAACCTGTGACTATTCATCCTTTTCTGTCAAATTTCAGCCTATTGAGGTTGAATAAAATTTAGTTTGCTTATCAGGGCAGGGAATAAAAGAAAAAAAATCCTCTCTTGGTCCCTTTTTAATCCCCCCATATTTACTTGAGTATTATTGTTCTGTATACTTTAGTGAAAAACAGTGCAAGTGCATGGTTATACATGTTACCTTTTGCCTCATATAAATTTTATTTTTACCTGTTTTGTCAAAAAATTCTTAGTATCACCATTTATCATCAATAACATGATTTATCATCAGTGCTGTCTAACAGGGGAGGTCATGGATGACTGCAGGTTCGCCAATTTGATGACTGCCCACAAGAAGAGCTGGAAGGAGGATCTGGGGAACTATAGGCCTGTCAGCCTGACCTTGGTGCTGGGGAAGGTCATGGAACAGATCACCTTGAGTACCATTATGTGGCACTCGAAGGACAAGCAGAGGATTAGGCTCAGCCTGCATGGATTTGGAAAGGCAGGTTCTGTGTGATCAACCTGGTTGCCTTTTGTGACCAGGTGATCTGCCCAGTTGATGAGGGAAAGGCTGTGGATGTAGCCTACCTGGGCTGCAGGGAAGCCTTTCCCACAACAACACTATTTCCCACAGCATTCTCCTGGAAAAGCTGACTGTCCATGGAATGAACAGGTGCCCCCCTTGCTGGGTTAAAAACTGTCTGGATGGCTGGGCCCAGAGAGTGGCTGTGAATGGAGTGACATCCAGTTGGTGACAGTCACAAGTGACATTTCCCTGAGCTCAGGGCTGGGACCAGCCCTGTTCAGTTTCCTTATTGATGATCTAAATGAGGGCGTTGGGTGCACCCTCAGTAAATTCACAGATGACACCAAGCTGGGTGGGAGTGTTGATGTCCTGGAGAGTAGGAAGGCTCTGCAGAGGATCTGGGCAGGCTGGATCATGGCTGAGGCCAATGGTGTGAGGTTCAACAAGGCCCAGTGCTGGGTTCTGTCCTTGGGTCACAACAACCCCAGGCAGCTGCACAGGCTGGGGCAGAGTGGCTGGAAAGGACCTGGGGGTGCTGGTGACAGCAGCTGAACATGAGCCAGGCTGTGCCCAGGTGGCCAAGAAGGCCAATGGCATCCTGGCCTGGATCAGCAATGCTGTGGCCAGCAGGGCCAGGGCAGGGACTGTCCCGCTGTACTTGGCTTCTGTGCTGACAAGGCTATACCTCAAATCTTGTGTCCAGCTCTATGCCCCCCACTCCTTGAAAGACACTGAGGTGCAGGAGCAAGGCCTGAGATGGGCAATGGAAGTGAGGGAGATAGGGGAGTTTATCCTGGAGAAAAGGAGGCATTATCATACTCCAGAACTGCCTGAATGGAGATTGTAGCCAGATGGGGGTTGACCTCTTCTCCCAGGAAACACATGGTAGGATAAGAGGACATGGCCTTAGGGGATTCAGCTGGGACATCAGGAAGAATATCTTCGCTGAATTGTTGTTAAGCTTTAGAATGTTAAGCTGCCCAGGGAGGTGGTAAAGTCACCATGCCTGAGGTGTTCAAGAAATGACTAGACATGACACTTAGTTCTGTAGTCTAGTAGACAAGGTGGTCAGTTTAAGGTTGGAGTCCATGATCTTCAAGGTCTTTTCCAAGTCAAATGATTCTGCGATTAGTAAATCCCTGAAAGAACGCAATTGTTAATAAACTTCAATCTTCTGTTTTTGCCAGTATTCTAAAATAATGATGCCAAATTTTTTTTTTTTTGCCTCTTATGGAATAATACATGATTTTCAGCCAGCCAAAATTGGTTTGGCTTTCCATTATTATGCAAGTTGTTATAGTCTATAAAAGTAGAATATGTAGCTGTAAAGAAAACTGATGGAAAATGAAGATATTATGCTAATTCCTGAAATCAACTTTTTGTTATGTTCCTAGGATGTGATGAGTCACCTCAGCTCATGAAGTTATCATGGGGAACTGAATCTGACCAGTGCTATGCCCTTCTCATGGCATAACTGTTCACTTCTAACAGAAATGTTTCATGCAGTATTTATTCATCTGCTTTTTCTAGAAGAATTTTATTATTTATATTTTATAGTGGCAAAAGAAAAAAGGCTTCTTTCCTAATTGCATTTCAATACAGTATTTAATTAGCTTTCATATATTTTACACTTAACATATGAACACTAGAGGAACATCTCAGGTTATCCTTTGGAAATCTGGATGTGAAGCTGAATTTGGGAAAAAAAAAAGGTTTCCTAAATTAAGAAGCAGTCTTTAAGAGCAAAGAATGTTAGTCTCTGAACAGTAGATTTTGGCATACTGCTAAGTATGAAAGGTCACCTAAAGCCCTGTTTTCTTATGCTCAGTGACAGGTGAAACTTTTCTCTGGGCATAGTCGCAGTCTATTTCTCAAGTGAAAATGAATGTAGTAGGATGTAGTAGGATACTGACTGAAACAAAAGGTTAAATTTTAAGGTCTCTTATGCCTTTTCTTTTGTATTTATAACAACTCATTTGCACAGTAGCATCTAACCAGCATTCAGCATGCTGAATATCAGATAAGAGATTAAATAATTTTTGCTGTTTGGAAGGAGCACAAGGGTTCATTTGTTTTTTTGTTTTTTGTTTTTTGTTTTTTGTTTTTTATATTAGCAGTCATTTGACTTACTGTAATGTTGCATGTGAAAAGTTTAAAGTACTCCAGATACCATACTCAGCTAAGCCTGCCAGCACCCCTGATGGGTAGGTTAGATAGGTATCTGTATATGTAAATGTGAATTACCCCTTACCACAGAAATGCTCTATAGTCTTCCATACAATAGTTATGGCATATTTGCATGCAAAATTTATTCTGCATGGGCAAGATAATTTAACCATACAAGCTAATATTAACTCTAATTAATCAATTTGGATGTCCTAGATAGATGAGTATGCTGTTGTGATTCTAATCTATTTTTCCAGAATAATGAGATCACATAACTTGCATTTTCAGATTACTATTATGTTAATATTACCGCAACTGACTCAAACAGAACTTTTTTATATTTGAAATGTGGATCTTGCCAAGCCCTGTCTTCTGGTCTTCTGTCCTCAGCATATAATCTGTAAATGAAGCTGATATTGTCTAGCTCAATCCTTTTGATGTACTACTGTTTTTGTCAATTCAGTTTGAAAACACTTGACATGCTATGTCTCATTATAAGTAGGGAATAGATTTTAACCAGTCATTTTCTGTCTATGTTAAAGTAATTTTTTGAAGCATCCTATAAACTTGCTGAAAGTCTTGCTGTCACTTAATATAATCCTGATTTATATGTTCATGGAAAATCAAGTCACAATAGTAGAAACGGAACTGAAGCTTCTTCAACTGATAAAACACCAGTTGAATGTTCATGAAGTTTTTCTACAGTCTTTTCACTCTTAACTGCACTCCTAACACTCAAAAAGAGTTGCCTTTTCTTTGGGAAGAGTTAATCCATACTGCAGTTTCATGCAGCAAAACCTGTCCTGCGCAACTACCTAGGTATAATTTACTAATTAAGAAAAAATACTTCAAACGCAATTAAGGTATTATTACATTAGGTATGACTGATTACACATTTGTTATTTATAAGTAATTTCATTTATAAAGTATTTGTATAATTTATAGAGTATTTTGTAAGTGGGTAAGTGGGTGCTTATATTGTTTCTAAACATTGTGGCCTGAGTTTAGTGGGTGTGGTCTTTATTTGAAGAGGAATGGCTCATACGAGAAAAGAAATTATAGTGTTAAATAAAATGGTAATTAGCAGGTTTTCTTGAAATCCATGCATTTGGCATTCATAGACAGCCAAAGAATTGTCCATGTCCGTAAGTGAAGATTGACTATTTTGTTTGATATTTTCAGCACAGTATTTGTGGGCAGGGAGAAGAGTAGAGAGAGGGGGAGAGAACAACATAAATATATTGAAAGCTGACGGAAAATTAAGAAGGTTGGCTATCAATTATAATTTAGAGCTTATTGTACTTTAATCTCACTGAAATAGAATTAGTTAGCTTTCAGGGACACACTATACTCAATGGCGACTTTTGTTCTAATATTAATTCAGATGCCTGCTGAAACCTAAACTGAGTACATGCTGCTAGATATTTTTGTGACTCACTTAACTCTTTGATCATAGCAGAATGATTTAAGATAATTGTTATTTTAACCATTACAAAACACAAGAATATATCTAGTAAAAGCTACTTGTCAGTAGATGCTAATAAACAGAATAATTTTCCCTCTGTGACTCACTCCATGGAATTAGCGAAATGGAGGGCACGAAATAAAAGGCTTCAAAGGAGTGGATAATATCAAGCACAGCATCTGAAAAATGAATGAATAATTTTTCTTAAGAAACTATTTTTAGGTGTCTGATCCATTTATATTATGAGGAATGTAAAAATATTAAGAGAAAGGGCATTTATTTCTCTAATTTTACAACTAGCTAAATTGATATTCCTAGATTACCTAGAGAATTTATTACTCCTTTTAAAAATGTGTAGTAAAAAATGATATGAACATTTGAATTTTGCCTTATTTAGGCAGCAACTCGTCTGCTATTGTGAACTGAATAAAACAATTCCCTGAAGATTAAAGATATTCAACCTCTGGAAAGCTATAGTGAAATTGAGTATACCCAAGTCTCAAATTCAGTTATGTGAAGGAATCCGTTTCTTTTAGTTCTATTTGGCTTAGTTAATCTCTCAAAAAGATGATCTCTAGTCTACTCTATGTCACAAATTTTAATTTTACTGAATGACTTTACTCAGTAACATAGCAAAAAATGTGAAAGATTTAATTTTTTTTTCTCAAGTGGCGTGGCTTCATATTTTAAATTGTCTGAAGCAATCAGTTTAGATTGTGTTATTCATATTGTCTCCTTTTAATTGGTTTACTTTGGTATGACAGATGATTGCTTGTTCCCTTCATGAAAACAGACAAGTCTTATAGAAGTGAAAAGAGAGCTCTTTCCATCTGCAATGAAATCTAGCTCCTTATGTAATGACCAAATTCACTGACCGAATTCTTAGGTTTAGTCATGACCAAAAGTTTGATCTGACATGTGGATACATTTTTGATCTCAGTAGCTAAGGTTTAAATTGTATGGATTATCACATACATGTAACTCTTACAGAACATTTGTGTGTCCTTCACAAATTGTTGGGCTTGGCACAACAGTTATTTGGTGAATTTCTAAGGTCAGCTCTATGCTTATTTGAATAAAAATGTGGTATTTAAAACCATTTAAGAAAAAAAAAGGGATTCCATATTGCATCATATCATTTTATATTCCATTCTTTTTGTGTGTCTTATTCACATTATTAATGGATTTATTTTTCTTTACAAATTAATTTGAACGAATTTTAAAGGTCAAATTCTTAAACCATTAGTTTTTTAAGTGCAATTTTTTTTTCTGTTGATGTCAGTATACCTTCTGTTACTCACAAACAAGGAAGCTTTCTATTTAACTTCCTTTAAACTGGGAAGAAAACTACAGCTGATTTTTTATATACCTTGGAGATTCAGAGCAGGGCAGTCCCTTCATGGTGAAATAGCCTTCTGGTAAGAGTAGGAGCATCATGCTTAGAGGCTTATAAATCCCAGTGATATATGCACATGGATATTAGGGAAGAGATGTTTTGTTTGCCTTTGCATTTGTGACAGCCTACAGTATTCAACTATATTCTCTATAGGCAAATAATGCCTTCAGGGAACAAGGAGTGCCCTCAGGGGAGGGATTCAATTTTACCAAATGATTGATTGCAGTGTTATTTTCATTTAGTTTACAGATAAATACTTGAGATATATTTAAAAAAGCAGGTTGACTGTGTGTTTTTGACTGCTATTTTAAGATTTAGTTTGATGGATCAGTTGCTATTCAGTTGCTATTTTTTATTTTTACTGAATACAAAGACCATAGAATCATAGAATGGTTTGTGTTAGAAGAACCTTAAGGATTCATCTAGATCCAGCCTTCATACCATGGACAGGAACTTTCACCAGGTTACCCAGAGCTTCATCCAGTTTTGTCTTGGGCTCCTCTAGGGATGGTGAGTCCACAATTTCTGGACAACCTGTTCCAGTGCCTCACCACTCCCACAGTAAGAAATTTCTTCCTAATATCTGACCTAAACCTCTTCCTGTTCAGTTTAAAGTCATTCCTCCTTGTCTATGTCCTTATAAAAAATCACTCTCTGGCTTTCCTTTAGGCCCCCTTCAGGTACTGGAAAGTGGTATAAGATCTCCCCAGAGCCTTCTTTTCTCCAGGGTGGACAGCCCCAACTCTCTCAGCCTTTCATCCTGGGAGGAGTGTTCTATCCATCTGATCATTTTTGCGGCCCTCCTCTAAGTCCATGTCCTTCTGATGCTCAGAACCCCAAAACTGAATGCAGCACTGCAGGTGTGGTCTCACTGGAGCCAAGCAGAGCAGAGCAGAGCAGAGGGGCAGAATCCCCTCCCTCCCCTGCTGCCCACACTGCTCTGGATGCAGCCCAGGACACGTGTGGCTCTCTGGGCTGTGAGTGTAGATGGACAAGTTACATTGAGCTTTTCATTCACAAATGCTGCAAAGTCTCTTTTCCCAAAGCTGCTCTTGATCCATTCTCCGGGTCCAATATTTTATGCACCTTAGGCCATTTTTGAGGTTTTGTTTTCAAGGTCTGTGAATTTAAGAATGTCATCTTCCACTGTTACTTCTTGGGATCATTTGTCTTTAACAGAGTAAGTGTAATAATTGAAAAAGGAGTGAGGCGTATTACCTATACGCACTCTCAAAACTTCAGACAGAGAACAAGTATCATGTCACATTCAGTATCTAGATACATTCAGAAATGTATGGAAATCAATGCACAACTAAACTAAAATGTGCATATTCAAGACAAAAAATACAATTTTATTTAGTGAAATAGCAACCTACAAATCATACCATCCTCCACTAGCAGATTTATTTACTAAAATAGTACCAGTTTGAGAAGGAAATATATTGAGCTTTGTATTTGATTGCATCCATTCATCAACTTATTTATATCTAGGGATCTAAATGGTAACTTAGTCTTCCAACTTCAGATACTTTATTTAATCCTTAAAATCAGAGAGATGTGTTTTATCCAATGCTTTTCAATTTATGGGGGATCTGAAAGTTCCAGAAACTGTCTTGAAATCTGTCACTCATGTTTTTTTTCCCTGCCCATTATAAAGTATTATTTCATGCAACAGATCTCATGGCATAACTGTTCTAACAAACATGGCCTCTAACTGCTATTTGTCTTCTGTGTTTTGCCTTTCTTCAATATTTTGATTTGTAAACAGTGGGTCTGAACTTTCATAGACATTCCAAATTAGCCACACAATTTCATTTGTTATATTCGGCCTCTGTGTGTATTCTACTTTATGACAATTTTTTAGGCTGGCATCCATCATGTCATCTTTTTAGTTTTCAAAAGTTTTATTGTCTTTTTCTTGTTTTCAAATAAACAACACACAAGGTGAAATAAAAATGATCATTTTCTCCACAAGCTTAGAGTTTTGAGATATGAAGAAATTAACACCTGGGAGAAAAGTGGAACCCAAATTCCATGAATGTTAGGATAGTATGGTAGAGAAAAGTATATTTTCATGTACAGGTTGAGGCATACCCAGTGCTACATTGACTTATTTTTTGGCATAACTTCAGCCTTTCTGCATTTCTTACTGGTTGTCTCAAATACTGGGAGAGTGTATTTTTTTTTCTCTTTAACACTGATATCTTGGAGATTTGGGGAAGGGTGCAAATCAACTTCTTCTTTCTTTGTTACTGTTTGGACTTTTCACCTTAAATGTCTTGGGAATGCTCTTCAGGGTAAAAGTAAAGCAGACAGAAAGCAGAGACTGTGCAGTTACCCCACAGAATTTTTCATCTTTTTGAATAACTGGCATAGAGAGTGGTCTTTCTCATGGAATATCTGTGACAGAGTAACCTGTCCTGTGATGGTATAATCCTAGAAATTGCCCAGATGAGAAAAGTACTGCTTTGTTTTTGTACTGTTTTTGGTTTTGTATTCCCCTTTCTAATTCAACAGTATTTCGAATATCCAGCCCATGAATACTGAAATTACCCTTTGTGACATTAGACAGATTTTTACTGAGGGGTTTCATTTTGGCTATTAGACACTATATTTGGATAAAAATAGAGTTAAGGTGCAATCTTGGTTATATGTATAATGAGTATTTTCAAATTTTAAATGCTGTTATGCTTAATCATTGAATCACACATTGGTGAGCTATATGCTATACACATCTTTTAGCAAGAGTGGAATCTCTATACACTGTATAATCCTCAAAGCCTAATCATATTTCTTTCTGTAAGATTTCATTTTGCAAGGAGATGTGGCTTGTGGTGAAGTAACTGCTTCTGGGAATGCCACAGATACAAAAAGGTATGCATGCTGAGCTGCAGCTGAGCTAATATCTGCCTATTTATGGCAACCAAGCAGGAATCAGAGATTAAGTCATAATAAGGTAGGGATTGTACCAGATAGAGACTCACTTGTTTGTTTCATGAAGTGGAAGAAGGATTTTAAAGATGATTTAGAGCATTGCTTATTCCCTGCAAAGTGACTATGAATAAAAGTTTTAAGAAGTTTTTTGCATAATGAACATTTTTGAACCATGGTTACATGCAATCCTTCTAGAAGATCAGATGTTCAAGTCATTGTTTCATTTTTTATACAATATATTAAAAAAAAAATTTGGAGAGGCAAAATGAAAGTACTTCCTGGAGCAGAATACAGTATATTGTATCAGAATCTGCCTTTAGAATTTGTGTATAGAAAAGATCTGATCACTAGATAGTGGCATCTGTATTAGAATAAAAATATATTTAAATTTAAACTGGTGAAAACAAACACACCTGCAGATTTTCAGTCTTTCTCTTTGCAACTTTCATTGGAATGTTTCATTTTTGCCATCCCCCTGATAATAAAAAAAAACAAAACGAAGTGCCCAAAAATGCATATCTCCTTATCTAGTACTTTTAATAAAGATCTTTTTACTTGGAAAATACAAAATACACAAACCTACTTGTAACTGTGAGTTAAAGTTCACTTCTTTCCTGAAATGCCATTTACTTTCCATATATTCAAAGGTATTTTACTGGATTTTAATCAAGTGAATAGATACAGAATGCTAGGCAGGAAGAAATGCTGTGAAGCTCTTATATATATATAAAAGTATTTATATATGGGAATATTTTTCCTGGTTTCTTAAAGAAATGAAGCCTACATGATTATATGTATCTGTTTCCCCCCTTTTATAGCTTTGGAACATGTCTTCTGATTTAAACCAAACCTTAGATGAAATAATTTTAAAACTTATGATCTTTTATATAACCGTCTTGGTTAGAAAACACCTTCAGTTTGTGCTATCCATATGGAAATGACTTCTGAGTTCTGGCAGTGGCCAGGCAAAGCCCTTGTAGAGCTATTTGTCCACTCAGTGTTTCCCACCTCCTGTACCCTCAAACAGAGCTTGTGCTGGTGCATCACTGGAGATGGAGATGTCTCAGCTTCATGCAGCAACTTACTCTTGCAATTCAGATGTACTGTGACAATGATGCCAGTAAAGATGCCAGTCTGTTATTACACATGGGTGAGAAATAGCAGAGTCCAAGCATTATCCATGTAGACCTGTTCAGTACAGAAACATAGAATGGAGTCTGCAATGATGATTAATCCATATCTCTGATAACCACAGATGTTAATCTGTTAACACCAGTCTGAATACTTTCAAGAATCCCTCATACAGACCTTTAGTGCTTTAGGTGCCTCTGAGCTCTTGATGAGGGATGCTCTTATAGAATGGCAGTCTAGTCCAGTTGTGTTATCCTTCCACATTATCAATAGTGCGGGTAAGAGACAAGATTGGGAAAGTACCACAACCTCTCAAAGCAACAATGATGTAATATTTTCCTTATCAAAAATGTGCTCAGTATTTCTACTGTCAATTACAGAAAACACAGAATGAGACAGTTAGAAGCATTCCTAAATTTCATAAAAACCTACTCTTTTTTTCTAGCTATTCACCAATGCTTGAAGTGCTCTAAAAATACTGAGTACTCAAGATGCCTCAGTTTTAGGTTTCAAGAGTGTAAATTTAGGACATTGAAACATTTGGAATGAGATTTGTTGTAGCAGCAGTGAGTGCTACAGGCTTTAAGATGTATCATGTTTCTGATATCAAAAGAGGTTTTGGCATCCTGGGTAAGTTCTGCACTATCATCAATATTTGTTGGGGGATGCTTTGGAAAAAGCACAAATGTGCTTGCATGTCTTAAAAAAGCAAGGAAGACCTTTTTTTTAGTGTTCTGAGTCTTTTGGGGGACCACATAGAATCAAAGAATGATTTGGGTTGGAGGGGACCTTTAAAGGTCGTCCAGTCCAACCACCTCTGCAATAAGCAGGGACATCTTCAACTAGATCAGCTTGCTCAGAGCCCATATCCAGCTTGATATTAAATTTTTCCAGGAAAAGGATATCCACCACCTCTCTAGGCAACTTGATCCAATATTTTACTACCCTCATTATGAAAAATTTCTCCCTTAGTTCTAGACTGACTCTACCTTCTTTCAGCTTTAGAACCATTACCCCTTGTCCTATAACTATGTTAAAAGGTCTGTCCCCATCTTTCTTATGAACTCCCTCTCAGTACTGGATAGCCAGGATTAGGTCACCCTGGAGACTTCTCATTATGAACAACCTCAATTCTTTTAGTCTTTATTTCTAGTTAAGCTGTTCTACCCCTCTGATCATCTTTATGGCCCTGCTCTGAACTCGCTCTAACAGGTCCTTGTCTTTCTGTCATGTGCAGAGTTCTCCAAACCTGGACACTCTGCTCCAGGTGGGGTCTCACCAGAACAGAATAGAGCAGAGGGGCAGAATCCCCTCCCTGGCCCTGCTGCCCACACTGCTCTGGATGCAGCCCAGGACATGTTTGGCTCTCTGGGCTGGGAGTGGCCATGGCTGGGTCATGTCCAGCCTCTCAGCCACCAGCACCCCCAAGTCCTTCTGGGCAGGGCTGCTCTCAATCCCTTTGTCCACCAGCCTGTGTTGTTGTTTATTGTTGCCCCAACCCAGATTCAGGACTTTGTACCTGACCTTGTTCAACCTCATAAAATTCACATGAATTCACTTCTTGAGCTTGTCCACATCCTTCTGTCTGGTAGTCAATCCTTCACGTCAATGGTCCCACTCATCTTGGAGTCATCTGCAAACTTGATCCTGCTATGAAATTGATGAAGATAATAATCAGTCCTAGTCCAGTATGTGTCCCTGTATGGGACACCACTCATCACTGATTTCCATGCAGACACTGAGCTGTTACCACTACTCTCTGGATGCAACCAGACAGCTAATTTCTCATCTGCTATATAGTCTATCCATCTAATGAATCTCTCTCCAGCTCGGAGAGAAGGATGTTGCGTCCCTTCCATGTCAAAGACTTTACACAAGTCCAGGATATCCATAGGCCCTCCTTTTTCTACTGATGCAGTAATTTCTTCATAAAGGACCACTAGGTTGGTCAGGCAGGTTGCCCTTGATGAAGCCATGCCGGCTGTCTTGAATCACCTCCAGGTCCTCCAAGATCATTAGCAGACTTTCTAGGAGGGTTGCTTCAGGATCTTCCCAGGAAAAGAGGTGAAGCTAACAGGTCAGTAGTTTCTGGCGTCCTCTTTTCACCCTTTTTAAAAATGGATGCAACATTTTTCTTTTTTCAGTCACTAGGGACTTTACCTGACTGCTATGACATTTAGGTAGATGTAGTCAAGGATTTTTGAGTGAGACTTTCTGTTATGAATCAAGACAGTTTCCTTTTCAGGAGAAAACAATATATGATATGATTGAATTCTTTTTCTTTACATTAGAAGTCAGGACAGGGAAATTAAAAAATGGTGTGCAAGTATGTCCAGTGATCTGTATTGTTATTGCACATAGATTTTCAACTACTGAACATGAGAATTCCAAACACACTGTGAAATTGAATGGCAAATATTGGATTATTTTTGCATTCTAAATACATACCTGCAATGACAGAAAGTGGCAGAGTCTAAGAGAGTTCTTATTAAAAAATAAAAAACAACATAATTTTAGAAAAGTAACCTTTGGTAAAGATGTACTTGAGATGGTAAAAGAAATATCTCACCTGTAGCTCCTCTACTGTTCCAGAGTTTTAAGGGCAAGTTTAACCAACATGGTTCGGCAGATTTAGCTACAGACCATTGGATTTTCTAATACTTCTCTGTTAGAGCTGTGTTGGCAAAATAGAAGAAATCAATGGGGTTTAATTGGCCACTGGAATAGGATATTGGAGAAAGGCATGAAAATAATTGACTGTTGCATGTTAAAAATAGCTGTGAAGTGGTTTGTAGGATGTGGAGCCTGTGACAGCAGAGCAGCTAGAAAATCCATTCTAGCGAATGGATTCATTTAAGTACTTTTCTTTTGATTCTTTGGCTGGGGACTTTTTGGCATTTGCTTTCTTTATTTGTTTGCATTTTTTTACCTGCCATTTTTGAGGACTAAATTTTTTGGAATAATAAGGATCTGGTAGAATTGTTTTAGTGATGCAACTGCTTGTATAAGTAAGTAGAATTGATATCTAAAATGTATAAACTTACTATTTAAGTATATTTTAAATTATATTTGATATGCATTTGGGTTCTCACTGTATCCTAACTAATGATATATTTTAAAAATAATATATAAATTATTTACCTCTTCAAAAATAAATTTTTACAGGCTAGTGATCAGCTACTTCTTTTAAAGTCACAAAAATAAGGAAAGAAATTGATGAAACTGTGAACAAAGTAGATTCTTGGTATAATATTAGATCCATGAAGAAAGTTCAAAAAGTCATTTAAACCTTTGAAAATGGAATTTGCAAGAGTAGACCAAGGCATTCTTTGAAAATCATTCTTTGGTTTCCATTAATACCAAGAGCACTTTTGGCTTAAATTGCATTAGTAATTTCAACATGTAAAAAGGTAGTTCATTGGAAAAAGGTAGCTATGTGCTGGAGCAGTCTGCCAAGCTCACATGAGAGTTTATGGTCCTCATGGTATCCTTATCCAACAAAATAACAGCAAGAATGCAGAGAGTTTGTTTTCTCCCATTGCACAGACTTGTAGAATGCACTGAATACTAGGCTATGTAGTAATCTTATGGCTCTTTGTTGCAGTCCTTTTTGCTGAGACATTATATTTTACATAGAATGCTCCCATAGTGATTCTGTATCAAGGTGAATAGGGCAATCAGCAAGCAGCAGAAGCAATTAAATGTAGATCCTATTGTCTCATGGCAGAGCTGTTTAATAAATTATGATGCCTCTAGCAGCAGCTTCTTATCTCAATAGGTTTTTCATCTCAGTGAGAAAAACAGATTAAAAATAATTTATGAATAATCCAAATTGATTTTTAAGGGTTTTTTATGAGATAACTAAATCAAAAATCTATTTACTTCAGCAGTATTATTTGCAAACTTCTTTTCCTTTTTCCTTGTTAGATTATTTTATAATCCTTTAATACTTAGGGCTCACACCTCATTTGGATCAAAAAACTAACATGGCTGAGCACAACTGCTTTCTATAATTGAGCATAACTTTGATCATAGCTTTCAATTTCACTATGCTGTGTAATTCAAGTATTTTCAACCTGATCTGGTATGAAATATCTCTTTAAAATAGTCTCAAGATACTAATCTATAAAATAAAAAGTACAGCAAACAGTGTACTCATTGTCCATGCATCACAAATATAATAATTCTATTATTTCTGCTGAAGATTTTCTATATGTATTATATGCTCAGACAAAATGCATGCTTTTCTGTAATTAATTTTCTGAATTCAAATGTTTTCTAATAAACTAAGTAACCTAAAGTAATATATTAAGGGTTTTTTTTTTTTGCTAACATGCTAAACTGCTAATAAGAGCTTGTATGTCTTTTACTGACAGCCTAATTTTATCTGACATTATTCATGAATTATTTGGGTGAAATTTTATATCACTTTAGTTCCTATATGCATATTCTATAATATCTGAAATAAAGTGACAAGTACACTATGTTTTTTCGATCTCATTCAATTATAGAAATGGTTTTATTTTGATTTAGCTTGTGTATTTGGCAATATGTTACATTGTTTTTACTTTTCCTCACTAGACAGAAAAGATAGATGCTTTAAAAGATGATTTTTGTAAGGTATTTGTTTCAACAGCTTCCAGATAACATTTCAAGCATGTAATTTGAGTCATATTTAAGAGTGCATTCTTTTTTATTTCTTCAATAATGCTTGGTACATTTGGTGCTTATTTGCATTACATTTCACATTTCCCTATTATTTGAAGTAGTTTTATGATTATATGTTCCTATAAAATACTTACATATTTTCTTCATAAGACAACATTAGTACCCCTGATAGATTTTTTCTATATAGCTATTGCTGTGCATCTTGCTGCAAGCATTATAGAGTACTAATACCAATAACATGCAGGACGGAAAGCATGACTGCTGCTGGAACCTAATAAAGCATTTTCTCCCCTTAATTTTTAAAGGTAGTAGATTCTTGAGAAAATATTTTCTGAAAAATGGTAAACTAGCAAGTATCTCACCTTATTTTCTTGGTATGTTTCCCCCCCCACCCCCATTCGAGATGAAATATCTTCAGCAGAAGTTTCAGAATACTCATTGCATGATTTTTTTTCTCACATACCCTACTTTTGTGTATAGACTGTGACTATAAATATCAGAAAGTTTCTAGTGAATTGTATTCTCATTGGTGAGCTTTTAGTACCCAGTAGGGCTTTTTAGCTCTGTATGTGATTAATAGGTCAGTTCTGAGTTCTCAGAGTACTATTTCAGTGCCTCATAATCCAGCTCTGCTGTAGCTAATTTCATTGAGACGTCAGCAGCTATTATTCTCACCAATGTTACTGGTATCATTCTTAAGGATCCATGTGACTGCTCTTCTCCTTTTTCTCTAGTCCTAATGATATCTTTCACTTTGCAACACATCAGACACCTGTTTTAATGTAATTGGACTTCACTTCTACTGTGTCATCATTAAGCCCTTTTATTTTCACATTTATATCTTACTAAAAAAAGGATTGTGTGCAGATTTCTGGACTAATTTTTTGGTAAAAAAGAACTTATGTTCTCATCACAGTCAGGAAGGAACAAACAAAAACTTAAGCCAAAATAATGTAATATTACAATCATATTAATTATAGAATAATCTTATGGATTCGCTAACAGGATAAAATGCACATTGCTGCAAGGAATGTAAGGATAAGTAAAATCTTCCATAGTAAATGGTCTTTTGCTTTCCAGTAGTCATGAATCTATTCTGACTGAATATTAAATAGAAGTCTCACTTGAAGTGGCTAAAGATAATAGGTACAGTAGAAACCCAAAAACTCAGGGTAGATTTAGGGGAAAGCTTGATTAGGTTATGAAAAGAATTAGGTGAGATAGTGATGCTCTAGATATTCTTTAAAAGTAGATAATGTGGGTAATTTGAAAATTATGCCAGTGTTAAATAATTTGCAGAAGCATTACAAAGTAGTTGCTGTCTCTGGTAGATTTCTGTTCAGAAAAATGTTTTCAAAAGGTGTATGAGAAATTGCCATGATTGTAGGAGCAAAGAATCCTGCATACCCGATTTTATTCTTATTTTTTATTCTGTAAAAATATTTTTACATTTTAAAATGCTCTTGTCATTCTAATGGCAGCAATGAAAAGTTGTGTCATGGTTCTCAAATGGCCTACTTAAGTATCTTTGAAAATTGCACAGTAATTGGTAAACTGATTTTTTTTAAGGTTTGATTCTGCACATGCAAGAGCTCACATTGAGATTTTTTTGAGTGAATTTTGTTTTATAATTATAAAATTATTAAACGTCAGGTAGGATTATTGCTCCCCTTTTCCTTCCCCCTTCTTTTTCTCTTTTTCTTTAGCCGTTGTTTACAAGGTTTAAATAAATTTTATATTTCTTTAATTCTTTCTCTTTAGATTGATATGTGTTACTGCTGTAGGAGCCAATCATTTCTTATCCTCAGCCTGAGATACCATGGTCACGTTTTTCCAACCACTACACTTCTCAGCACAGAACAACCTACTGAGTCCAGTTAAGGAAAATGAAAAATAATGGTTTAAGTTTTTAAATTAGTACCCTCTTTTTACTTTGTTGTGTGAGGTGGGGTTCTCTCACTTTTTCCTTTCACTGCAATTTCTTCTGTATCTGAATCCTGATCTAATGAAATCAACATGTTTGAATGAAAAATCTTGGTTAAAAAGTGGGTATTTAAAATAATCCAGATCCCTATCCCACAAAATGCTATGATATATTTGCTTAATTAAAAATCAGGCATTTTTTAAAATTAAACTAAAAATTAAAAAAAAATCACTTGCTGGCACAAGAGATTGATTTTTGGAACCAGTGAAATAATTCTAATTTTAGATTATATAGACATGAGCCAAAGAGATCTGAGCTTGCTAAATATTTTTCAAATTCAAAGCATTATTGTGTATGTTTCCAGCTCCAGGTTGTGAATTTGAAAACTGTGTCTGGAAAGCTTTTTATTTAATATGATGGTCCAGAATTATTTTATTTTTAGCTATCACCAAAATTAGTAAGTTCATTGTTTGTATACTTTTCAATGTCAAACCAAATTCCTGAGGATAAACATTTTGCCTTTTAGGAATAAGAAACAAAAGATGTTGTGTCAAACAGTGTTTTATTGTCTTAAACAGGACACCGAGTCCCGTTAGGGTTTCTGCCTGGAAATGGCCCCCTCCCTTTATATGAGAAAGAGCATATTGACTGAGCTGCTGTGTTCTCAGGGATTCCCTAAAGTCCTTAGCTGTTATGCTGTGGCAAGGAAAAAGCCAAATTGCCCTGCAGCCCAGTACTCAACTCAATGAACTGTGTATGGTGGAAGACCCGAGGCTCACACTCATCAAAGCTGCACTGTGCTTATTACTCATGATAATGTCCTCTGTAAAAGGATGGCAGCTCTTGGAGGTCAAACTCTTTTCTGTTTTTTAGCATTCTGAATAGTTTTGAAACTATGCTTTCACAAGATATTAACTAGCCTAAAATTACATGTTGGTAATAATACCCATTAAAAGTGTAGAGATGGAATCTGTAACAGCCTATGATACCACTTGGAAGCTCCTGGCTTTTTCTCTGTGAATCAGTGTTTCAGCAGGGTTCTTAAAGTACATTATTTTCTTCTTTGGAGAGCTGATTATTAATCTAAAAATTAAATATTAATATTATTATTTTGGTTTTTGTTGAGTCTGCCTTGTACATGAATCATAATTAAATATTTAAATATATATATATATATATATATATATAAATTAGACAGTTGCCTCTGTTTTCATACAGTAATTGTTCTTGACAAAACTAAATCCTATCTATTAAGATTATTTAAAAAGTTGAAATTTTACATTTCACCCAGACTTCTTTGTGAAAAC
Organism: Molothrus aeneus; assembly: GCF_037042795.1. NCBI lineage: Eukaryota > Metazoa > Chordata > Aves > Passeriformes > Icteridae > Molothrus > Molothrus aeneus. The sequence goes on from NC_089680.1 coordinate 36,490,269, forward strand.
ATATTTTTTTAAGATGGGCGTCAGTAGATAAGAGACCTTGGTATCCACCAAGTTTATGTTTTAATTTAAGGGACATATAAACCAAGGTTTCTTATGGATCAGAATGTAGTTTGAGAGAGTAATTAAATGGAAATCCACAGATTATCAAGCTTGATAATGATGGTGATCATTCTAAATGGTTAACTGTGCATTATGAATCATTTTTTGAGAGACAAAGATCTTTTGCTTAATTTTGAGGTAAAGCTTTTATTCTCTCTTTGAAATAAGGAACAGTTAAATGAAAAGTTGCATACAAATAAACTAAATTGAAATACCTCATTTTTCTGCAGCACTTGTTGGAAGGCTGAAATTGTTTTGGGAATATAGGTAGAATTTTCTGGCTGGAATTTTTCTTCTTGAGAAAATGGTAAAGCTCTTTTTATTAAGGTGGCAGAAATGCCTCTGCCTCCAGCTCAACCAGAAGAAGTGATATATGATATTGTTAAACCAAGAAGGAAGGACTAACAATGCTTTGATTTTTATTGTGATTTGCTTTGGTCAAACATGGATTTCTTGAAATTTTCAGAAAAGTAGAAAAACTTTTAGAGAAAATAAGTGCTATGCCTCACTTTGTCACTTTAAGGTCTTCTTACCTACTGCTTTATATATAATGGAAGTGTAGTCTTTCTCAAACAAATTTTTATAGCTACCATTAATAGATTAGAGTCGTTGGTCTTCAGACTAGTTCTTTCCACTGTGAAATACCATTCAATGAAATGGTACCATGAAATTCAGTACAATTTCATCTACTGCAGTTTTTTCTCACTTCTTATTTATTTTCCCACTAAATTAGAACATAACAACTATACAAAGTGATTGTTGAAAGGATTAAGAGAACCCCATGACAGAATATTTGAAATTTTCATTTTTACATGCTCCATTAAGCATCTTGTTTGTTTCTCAGTCATAAGGACACTGAGACCATATCTGGTTTTAAGTTTATTTTACGCTTAGAATCACAGAATCATTAAGGCTTATCTTCATTTCAGTTCCTTCCTTTGGAGGAAATAGTGAAATGTCTGTAATGACCATCTAGTGTCTTAATTTTCATGATTTTTTATCAGAGGTATTGCTACAACTGTATGTAATATGGCATTTGCAGATGTGAAGTGCTGGGCTTTGTAGGGTGCTTTACACAAAGGAGTATGTGTCAGAGGTTAATAGAGCTCTTTCAAATACTGAAAAAACAAAGCTTTGTTCAATTCTGTCTTCATCTTAGCAGCTTACATGATATGTTCGACACCAATTCTTGAATAGGATGCTGTTTCACAAGTTACATTAGATTTAGATTTGGGAAGGACCACAAAAGGTTCTAGGCAATCAAACTGTCTTCTGTGACAGTTCATGTGAGAAGATTATAGATAAATGTGAATGTTGAGTATTTCCCAAATCTCCCCTGATAACACAGTGATTTTCTCTGACTGTCAGGGTTGGAGCTAAAATGCAAGACAGCTTCTAACCTAAATGCCAAAGGTATATATCAGTTTCTAGTTAAACTACAGGATTGTCACTTTCCACACCACCCCTCCCACCTAAACCTCCCCCCCAGTATTGTAAACGATAGAATGCATACCTATGCATACCTTTTGCTGTAGGAGTTAGAAGTTGCTTTTGTGTGTGTGGGGGGGGATTGGGATGAGGAGGGTGGGGAGGAAGTAGGAGAACAGAAGTGGGGGAAAAGGTGGGAAGTAACATGCAACATCCTTTTCCCAGAAGTTGGAAAATAATGTTGGAAAATAATTTTCTCTTGTCTTAAGAAATCTGGAATTTGGATCTGCAATTCTAAGGTTCTTCTCTCACTTTTGTGTAACAGTGGCCCAGTTATATAGTGGCCCAATTGTATAATGAACACTACTCTAGAAACAAATCAGGAGTGTAATATTTTAAATATATTTTTATGTTTGCATAGGTGGGTTATTATTAAAAATGTTTATTGTGTGAGAGAACTGAAGGTTTGTTTTTTCATTTCCTTATTTATTTTATTTCTATTTTTTCTAGGATATTTCATTATAATGGTAATTTTTTATTATTTAATATTGTTCTTCCTATAAAAATATCAAAGTTAATTTTGGAAAGGAAATTAGTTTAATTCCTTTCTGTTTACCAAATTTACAGGGGTATAAATGGAAACACAGGAAGCAGTTTCACCTGCAGTGTTTTTAAAAAATATGTTATTTGTTATTATTACAGTTGAGTGTAAAGATTATAATTAAGATTAAGGTTTTTTTGATAGCTGACATTGTTGGAATTCACAGTAAGAAATAACCTCTGCCTTGAAGAGTTTAATCCAGATTCAGGGACAGGGTTGGGATAGAATTCAAAGGTATAGAGAACTGCATAACAAGGACAAAATGTTTGTGGGGTCCTGTAGGCTAACTTCTGCTTTCTACTCTACTGCTTTCTGTTTTGTACAGTAGCTCATACCACATCATCTTGTCCAGATAAAACTGTTTTGGATCAATCTCATTGTATATATTCGGTTATATTGTGTACTTTAGGAATGGGTGTAGTGGGTGAAACCCGTGATACCTCTAGACTGGTACTCAGGCTTTTAAACACATGTTCACAGAAGAAAGTGCAATATGATACTTCCCACAAATGCTCTCCCAGTCTCCAATTATTTTCAGCTCATATATTTCCTAAGCTTTTGTCCAGTGTCTTCTGGAAACTTTGTAAACTTTTTCATCTTCAACATCCTTTGTCAGGAAATCCCTCAAGTAACAACAACATGTTGTATGGAGAACATCCTCAATTTTTACTTGGAATACAATATAATTTTTTTTTTTAAGCTGGTTACTCTCTGATATTTAGATTTGTGAAACTTAGTCAGGGAATACTGAGTACTGTTAGATATTATCAGCTTCTCACTGAAGAAAATCTTGTTCATGTTCTTGTTTTTTTAGAGGAAGTTATTTTATCATATGTAAAAAAGAAATCATCTTTGAGGCTGATGGCAATTGTTTGTCAGCCTCTAACCTTGTTTTGCCCTCTTTTGAATAAGGCCATTGCAAAAGCCTTAGAAAAACATCTCGTAAAATTTCTGGATGTCATGCATTTCTTTGCCTTCTCTATCTGTGCTCAGATGGAAAGATTGTACCTAATAGCAAAGATGACTATTAGTGGTTTGGACTTCTTTTCTTACCATTTTTAATGTTCTTGCTGTAGAAACTTTAGTTTTACAGTTAATTTTTTTCCCTGTGTTGTCATTTATGCTATAGAGAAAGCATTTTTTTGTTGGGTTTATTTCTGTTGAGAGCCAGGGATAGGCAGGAACAGAAATATAAGGCCAGAAATTTTGTACCCACTTTGGAAGACAATGTCATTATCAACAATTATCTGTCCTTACTTCATGCATTTCCATATAATGGGACATAATGCTAGTTAGTCTGATTCTAAGTTGGAATATTTACATTTACAAAAGTATTTAAAATTGTTTAAATACTTTTCCTGACTGTACCAAGCCAATTGTGCTTCGTAAATCTCAAATGATCTTAATGATGGGGAATGTGGAAATCACCAGTTACAGTCTCATGAACTTTTTATGCACATGCAAATTGAGGAGTTGCAAAGAGGCTTTTTAATAGACTCCCTGTTTCCTCTCATTGAAGTTTACAGAATGTACTAAGGCATGATTTCACATGCAGCTGTTTAAATAAATTTAGTATCATATATGTCACCTTTGTAGCAAAGAGCAAAACTGTGGTTTATGCACTTGCATGAAAACAAACCTAATCTTGTTAAAAACAAGATTTGAAGTTAGGAAATGTTAGGAAAAAAGTTAGGAAATGTTCCGATTTTCACCTTATGGTGACTGGAAAGTTGGCATTCCTGTGCGTGTGAGTTACTTGTTCCAAATGCACAAAAGCACAATGTAGCTTCCACAGTACACCTTATCCCTTCACTGCCTTGGCAGCTGCCCAGTATTTCTTGTTCTGTTGACACCCCAGCACTTTTTGTTCAAAATAAACAATTTAAAATCTGCACCAGATTTTAAAAGGCCTATTTCTTCTTGAACTCTTTCTACTGTAGAAGCTATGTGCTTTACAAAGATTTAAAGCTGTGCTGTAACAGCACTGACAAGGTGTTATCGGGTCTGTTATACAGATAGGGATTTGGAATATGAAGTACTGTACATTAATGTGGGATAATTAATTTGCAGTATTCAGAAAGTAACTATCCAGCATTTCTAGTTCTTCAAAATTATAAAACATAATATGTTTGCTGTTCAAATCAACTTTTTTGCAGTTGGGAATGCTCTTTCTACTAATCTATCTTCAAAGCTCAGAGCCAAGCACTGCCAAAATTGAGGGAGATGCCTGTGGAAATCAGCTTTGAAGAGTGTGGGTGTGACTGAGAGTAGGTGCCCCATTATTGCACAGGAGCTCAGAAATCTCATTTTACAAAACTACAATGTCAATAGTGAGCTATCTGGACTTATACGCAGTATAAAAATTTCTGGCTGTGTGAATAATTTTAGGCAAATCTATAAATACCTAAAAAGTAGCATCTTAAAATAAATATCAGGGAATTCTAATGATCAACAGTGTTATATTTTTGTCAAAAGAACTTATTTTGAATCAGAAATGCAGATTAGTACTAGATTCTGTCACTCTTGAAGATGAATAATTTGCACAAGAAAGAGTATTTTATGCAGTTACTTTTTCCTAAATGGAATTAAATAATGACCACCAGGTTAATCCTTAAATACATCTTTGCCTCTTAAGAAAACTGTTTTGCTTTTCTAAGGATTTATTTTCCTGGACCATTACCTGACAAATAGCAACTTATTTCAGTAATGCTTAATGATGCAGGACCCATCTGGCATTATATCAGGATGTGCAGCTGGCTATTAATTACTGAAAACTCCTCCACAGCTCAAATGAAACCATCCACCAAAGATCTGATTGAACAGATTCTTTTTTCTTCTTTCTTCTATAGCGCTAAAAACAAAGAAGGAGTAAATAATTCATACTTATTTACTAAGTTAGTCATGGATACTAAAGTTTCCAGCAACATGAATCTTGATTGCATCAACTGTTTCTATTCTCCACTTGTCCTGATTTTTGTTCTTGAAACAATGTAGTAGTTTCTCTTTTGAATTGTCCTTCCAGCTTTATGGGATGTAAAGTTTGTTTTGCTTTAAAGACTTATAGTGTAACAATGCATACAGTTTTGCAAATGATTTCGTACCTTCCTCCATGCGTGGAAGAAGTGAGGTGCTGCAGGTTGGTGTTGTCAGGGCCAGCCTGGATGAGTGTGCCTTGCCCATGGGTACTCAGTGGGGTGCAGCACTGATAAGCACATGATCATGGTCATGGCCGCACATATCAGCACAGACAGAACCACTTCGCATTCACAGCAAGCCCAAACAATTCTGTTTGCATCTCATGTCCTTGTCTGGCTGATCAGGATGAAGGTCTGTTATTGGGACATACATATGTTGGTGGCTCCTCCAGAGGCTGGATTGAAGTCCCAGTAGTTATGTGTCCAGCAGCTGGTCCCTGGTTTCCTCATTTCTGTCAGTGTGCATGTGTGCAGATGGACACCCACAAACACTTTGGATCTCTTCATGACTAGGGTTTGAGGCCCAGCCCTATCAAGCCGTGACAGGCTCTGCTTCCTTCCTCTCAGACACTCACACAGATCAGCTGTAACCTGGACCCCATGGTAGCTGCCTTCTCCAGGTGCCTCGCTCGCAGCACATCAGGCCATTCGGACTGCTCACTGGCTAGCTTGTCTTGATGGTCGTGGACAATAACGCAGGGACTTTGTCCAGTTGCTGACACATCTATAAGCTGTCTGGCCCCAGTTGCTTTGGCATAGAATGGATAGCCCCTTTCCCAGGAACAGAATAGGGTGTGCAGTTTAGTAAGCAGACAGAACAGACTGGGGATTTGGCACAGGACATAGACAAGGGAACCAACAACCTGCTTTAAACCCTCATCCCTCTATTTTACCATGCTTGTTCCTCTGCAAACCACCTTATTTTCTTCCTCCGCCGGACATCCCAGGCTGTCTCATCCCAGTCCAAAGTGCTCTTTCCTGATACCCCATAACTTGTCCCATGCCCCATGGCAGTAGCCCTTCAGTCTGTCAGGTGCAGTGAGGAGCTTCTCCATCAGTTCCCCTGGGAGGGGCCAGGTCGAGACTCCCATTCTGTGACTGTGCTATTGGGGTATCACTTCTCCCATCGTGGTTCTCTGTTCCTCTGTGTCTGTGAATGTGTGTAGAAATTAATTACATTACCTGTATGTTCTACTGTTACTCATTTTGTGCAATTTCTGCATTGTTTTACATACACTAAACGATAAATCTTTAAAAGCATATACTAAGAAAAATGTACATGAAAGGAAGACTGTAAAAAAAATGTGCTGAAAGAATAAATATATTTTGTAGGAAAGCACAGCAGAAGTAAATGGAGTATTGTGTCGTAACTGTAATGGGAGATTACTACTAAGAAAATGGCCCTACAAGCTATTTAATGGAAAGAGATCTAAAAAAAAAGTTCTTTGTGTTAGGATTTCACTAAATACTATTTGTAAGCATTTTATGGAAATGTATTGGATGTTTTACAAGCTGTTGTGGCCGCGTTATTGGTCATCTCATAAAAAAAATTGGGGTAAATGTCTTTCTGGCTTTGACAGCACCCATGAACTGGCATTGACAGAAAGCTTGTCAAGGCAAATATCCTCTGCAGTCCCACTCCAGACTTGTACATTTTGTAATAAATTTTTGTACACTTCTAGAGGTCAGACATCCAAGGAATGCTGGAGGCCAAATGTGGTCTGACTCCACCAATTATTTGGCTGTTTAAATGAGCTGTCCTGAATAAATAACTGAGCCTGGGCATTTGAAAAATGAGTGCATGGTAGCTGGAGCTGAAGACTTGGCAGAAGCACTTGTGTGCAGCGGGCTAGCATCACAGCCAGGTAATTGGTTCATACAGCAGTATTTTTTCTGGTCTCAGAGAGGAAAGAGGTCTCAGTCTGTACATGTTACCAATCTGCCAGGCCTCAATATTCTAAAATAGACACTTTGAAAATTCTATTGCTGATCCTAGAAAAATACTGATTTTAATGTATTACCTAACTAAAATAGATTTTTTATCAATCAGATAAGAGCAAAAATATTTGTTGCAAAATTTAAATTGGGTGTTCAGTTCCTGAGAGACGTTAGGGAGAGTGAGTTAGTGGTAAACCATATGCTTTGCTTGTACAGATGGTGTTGCTGCTTTGTTTTCTATGTTCCCTTTTCTGGCTCTGTGTTTTTTGGTTGGTTTTTTTTTTAGTGGTAAAAAGTTGAGCAGTGAAGGCAGTGAGGAAAGAGGAACTTCTCTAATTAATTTTGTAGTGTGTAGCAATGCCTTCATTTTGTGTAAAGAAAGTACAGGAACTCACTAATTTTAATCAACTGTATTTTAGCCTTGAGGGATCAAAAATAAAGAAAATCCTAAGTTTTTATATAATACTGCTAGATTTAAACCCAAAAAATGCCTGTCATCCCTGTCTTTGCTATTGGGTTGGTGCTTGAGGCTCCTCAGTAATGAAGTTTGTATTCCAGAACAAAAGAACTGTAATATGTTCCAGCTGCTGAGTTGCACTTTGTACCCTAGAATGATGAAATTGCTTCCCTGGCTACTGCCTGGGAGGAGCTGGTAGTAGTAAATTTGCTGTTTGAAAGAGTCACTGTTCACATACAGAGCTGTCCTCAACATTCCACTGTCCTATGAGGGGGTGCAGCCTTCGAGCTCTGTGTGCAGAAGAGGAGAAGACATGCTGTCTATCCTAGCAGACTGTGCTTCCCTAGCAGCTTGTTCCTTTCCTGCCAGCCTGGGAAACTCCCTTGCTTCCCTGGAACCCCACTGTTATTTGTGGTGGCCGACTGCACTGGGCAGCTACAGATATGAAATGGGCTCAGCACTGCATTGCATTTTCAAGTTTCCCCAGAGATGCTGGGAACAGGCTGTGTTACTAAAACTTGAGATTCTTGCAGTTATTTTCTCAGCTGACGTTTTAGAAAGAAATGCAAGGTCTTGTCAGACTATTTAGTGACAGGATGAACAATGAAATTCCTACCAACTTTGCAGAAATACTGCAGCTTCGTAGAAAAATGTGCTGATTAATACTACTCTCTCTTTGTATGAAGCTTGAAGATAACAAGAAATATGCATATTTACACCTGTATGTCTGGTTGTTAGAAAACTGGGACTACTGTTGATAAGGTACTTTCTGTTGAAATCTTTGTAATTGTCTAACCACCATTTTTAATGAAAACAACTTTTTAAATTGGGATGTGATAATTTTAAACATAAATTATATCCGAAACTCAGCACAAACAAAAGGTTAGGTATTCAACAGTAAATGGAAGAGCTACAAAGTAACATGAGGTAGGAGACAAGCTTGTGAGTAGAAATAAAAAGACTGAATGGGAACACACTAATCTTTATTAAGGGAATTACTTTAATTGTACCTGCAGAACTTCAATATATCATATAAATTTTCTGGAGAAAATGGGGGTTTTTCCCCTAAAAAAATTCAGAAACAACATTAAAAGTCATAAATCTTGTAAATTATATAAAGCACATAGCATTAATTTGGAAATTCTCTTTCTAAGACAAGAAAGAAATGGAAGTAAAAATGCTCTCTTTGTGAAGAATAACAGGAAAAGTATGCTTATGGAGAAAATACTAAAATTCAGGTATCAGAACAGAAACAAGAAGTCCTTCAGATTATAACAACAATTAATGATGAATTTTGCTTTAACAAAATGCTGTTTGAAATAAGTCAAGTAATGGCGTTTTTTCATTAGTTAAAGAAGAAAATCACTGAGACCAATAATTTCTGACTTTAAAATAATCTAAGTAGATGACTTGTTTTGCATGGAAGTCACCTTTACACTGGAACAGAGAATAGCCGATGTGGAGGCAATTATCTTATAGCCCAGGAATGTGAGGTTTTGAAATGACAGCTGCAAAATGTAGTAGAAAGCATCTACAGTCTATTGCTTGAAAAGGCCCCTTTTAGTTTCTCATAGACTTTGCGTACAAAATGCTTGTTTCTTACTTGGGAACAGCTGACATTTCAAATGAATCCTGAGGAGAAATTTGAACTACGTTGATAGACTAGAGGCTTTTTTAATTGAGTTTGTGAGCTGTACACCCCTGAAGTTCAGTTCTGCTATTCTGTTTTATGCTTTGTGTCAGAAGCTTGAACATCCTTATGCTTTCAAACATGTCTGTGGTGGAACCGTACATGATTGCTGACATTCTACAGGAAAATGCCTTGGCATTTTCAAATTGTGATTTTATAGTAATAAATAATATCTTAAAATTTTCTATGAAGATCAGATCCTGCTGAGGCCAATGTCAACTTTCTCATTGATCTCCTACAGCTGAGGACTTAAAAAAGTGTTTGAGACAAAGTCTTTAGAGATAAAAATAATTGTTAAAAATATTCTGTACTTTTAACCCATTAGTGACATTGGTTGGACCCACTGGTAATTTTCTACACAGCTCCAGTATGTGTAACATGGACATCATAATGGTTCCATAGAGCAAGTGCCATATTTTGTCATAGTTTATTTAGCAGGACTAAATTTTCCTTCTTTTTGTCTGTTTGAAAAACAATATGCAGGCTGCAGAGGAAATATCCCTTTCTTGCGCTTTTGGTGCCTTTATAATGTTAAGAATTTCATCATAATCCTGCGTCCCTGTGCTCTGCATGAACGCTGGCCAGACTTTATACAGCAGGCAGGAACATTTCCTGAAGTAAATAATGCCAAGGAAAACCACATGCAGGATGTATGCTTAGGTTCTCTGCACCTTTTATAGTCCTAGACTGAGTAAATTGGTGCCAGGGGGGTTTCCTCATATTGTTCTATTATGTTTCACAGGCTTGTCTATTTTTAAATGAATTTGTATTTCTGTTTAAATTAGCTGCAAAAGCATTTGGAATTAAACTCTTTTCTTTCTTTGTATTGGTGTATTGGTATTTTACTAGAAAATTGTGAATTTAGACAACGTTGTTATTTTTTTCTTCAGATTCTGCTATCTTTAAAAAAATTATGTAAATATAGCATATTTATCTTATTTATGCATATATAGTCTAGGAACCAATTGCAATCATAAAGAATTATAGGCAGGTGATCTACATTTGAATCCGACTATTTGGGAGGGGGAAAAGAAACAACAAAATAAATTACTTCTGACATTATAATTTATGAAGTTATATGAGCACATTTCAGTTTAAATTCAGTCCTTCACCTGTTATGATATTTTCTAGCACCATAACTTTTTAGACTATGTGTTTATCTCACAGCTTCACCAGAACTTCTTTGAGAATTTTTTAACAAGAATTGCAAAGGTCAAATGAATATTTCAAGTAATTCTTCATTTCATTATTTCTGCATAAAAAGAGGAAATGAAAGTAAGCTTTTCTCATACTCTTGCTTTCTGTGTGTAGTTAAGTTTGTCACATCTTTGCATTCCTTTTCATTCTATACGACTTTTTATTTTCCAGTTTGAATGTATAATTATGAATTTTGAAGTGGTATCCACACAGGAATAGCTGAGAGACTTGTCAGCCTATTGTCCTTTGAAAAATTAGGGCAAATCTAAAATTATCACCTGGTGACTTAAACACTACTAAACACAAGAAAAAATTGTGTATCACAAATATCTGCAATAGAGGAGAAAAAGAAAGTGCCAAAAGGACAACTCTTTTTATATACAGTCTGCTAACACACCTAAGATCTGTGACCTTTTTCTCAGCATCATTTGTTCTGGCCATAGTGCTGTGCATTTAAGTGCATAATACCTATTGATTTTGATACAGGAAGTTATGTACCTGAACTGGAGGGGAGAATCAGCATCTCCAGTGCCTTGCTTGGCAGTCAGTATTTTAATTTTCCATGAGAACAGTCTGAAGAAAATCCAAAAAAAGGTATTAATTTTCAGAAGCAGTCAAATGGAAATGAAAAATTAATTTGCCTATCTGCTTCTCTTTTTTTTTCTTCACCTCTATCCTATGACTGCTGAATGTAAACCAAGCCTATTTAAGTTCAATAAAGTAGTTATCTGCTCTGTTGATAAATATTGCACAGGTTTTCGGTAAGTCTTTATTCCTCTCTCAGTACTGCAACATACAGAAAATCTAAATTATTATGTGACTTCTGATATGTTATGGCTGCTTACCATGCTTACCAATACCATGCCATTATCTTAATTTGTTTTCTTGGTTGTATTCATTTATCAGGGTCTGCCTATGTCAGTTTCTTTTCTGTGGAGTCTTGGACTTGGAGATAGGAATTAAATTTATTATTGTTGTTCTGTTCAGCAGCTAACAGTGTGTATTGATACAGAAAAATAAAGGTGCTGACAACAGTAGGAGGCCCTTCAGGTTGTTAAATGTTGACAGTTGTCATTTTAAATTTGAAAAAATTACATGTGTTTAGTCTTCTATAGCTTCTGATTATCCATATAATTTACTCAATTTATCACCCAATTTACAGCGGTTCCTTTAATATTTAATATATTCATCCATTATTCTTAAATTAGCTTTCATATTGATTGCCTGAAAAATAATTTTGAAAATTGAATTGAATGGGTGTTATTACTTCTATCAGAATGAAAGAGATGAAGGTAACAGAAGAGATCATTATGTAGCAGTTTGATGGAGGATCACATACATCCAGAAACTTTATGAAGATTTTAAGTAACCTAATTGGTCTGTTGTGTATGGTATCCAGTGAGCAGGAAATGTGTTTCAGGTTTTGGGCATCATTATCTAAAATGGCACCTAGGCCAAATCACTGTGGCTCTAAATCATGCAAGTTTCTTGTCAAAGCTCAGAGAACAAGGTGAATAATCAATCAGTGTATTTTCACAGTGTTGTTCTCAGTGCCCAGGTTACCAATAGCAATTGCCTCTTAATCCATCTGTCTTAAATGTTTTTCATCACTTTTCTACTTATGAAATTAATTCTTAGTCACTTCATGCTTTACTTCAAGACTATAAGGGAAACGTGATACAGTCTAAAGGACTTTATTCAAGATGTGATATTACTACTTGACAGAAGTTTCTATATTTACTTTTGAACATGTCAGTCAAATATTAATTGAATCTAACGCAGGCATACCTGTTTAATTGCTGTGTATAAAGCACTACCTAAAGTTTTGCTAAACTCAAAATAGATGAAATATACAGCTTTCAGTTTCAACCTGTATCTCATTGGATATTTTGCCAAGGAAAGTCATAAAGATCTGGAAAGATTTTAATCTATTTTGGCTGCTTATTATTATTAATCTTATCCTTTAGAGTCTTGTTTAGTGATCTACTTTCCATATTGGAGTTAAGCTGAGTCCTTCTCATTTTCCATATTGGCATTGTCTGCCCTCTCCAATACCCTGTGCTCTCACTGGCATTCTGCAGTTCATGAAATAAAATATTTACCTAAATATTATTTGAGAGAGTGATCTGGTGTGATGTGACGGACACAAGCATGTTGGGGTATATTTCACTTTCTCCTGATGATTCTCTACCAAGTATTTCCACTGTCATTACTTGGCCACTATTTTTAAATTATTTGATACCTGATAATATGACAATACTTCTATTATATTTATATTAAATAAGAAAAGAGAATATCCTGTTATTATTTTGAAAAATGTCAAACAGTGCTTTAAAGTTTTTCAATGGACTTTGAAGAAGTTATTACAACTGGGAAAATTATTAACAAGCTTCTACAAAAATTACAAATTATATTTTTTGTCTGGTTTTCTTTTGGGTCATAGTGACTTCAAAGTATCAGTAATGACAAGCTATAAAACTTTCAGTGCCAGTGATAGAGAGGTTTCATGGACATATTTTATGTGTGCTTGAAGTGCTGCAAGTTATGAACAACTTTTAGCCTATATAACTTGGCCAATAAAATATTCCCTGAGCTAGGGTTTTCAGTTCTTTATTAGGGAAATAATGAAATGGGTTCACTAAATACTGGTTTTATATGAATGTGTGAATGTGCTCTTTGGTTTGGAGATAACCATGTGAGCAGTACATTTTATAGTTAACTCAGAAGGTATTTACCTACTCCTTTTGTAGGAAAGAGTAGCCAGAAAATCGTTGCTTCATTTGGCTAGAAAATGTGCTTAGAATTTTAAAGCTATGAAGAATTTTTTTATTACTCAGATAGGAGTTCATGCTTTTCAATGTACTGAAGCAGAATTTTGAAATATTGTTAATAGTCTGTTAGACTTCTCATGATACTAATATGTACCAGACAGGTCTATTTAAGGGTTATTCAACATAGCCAAAAAATATCCTCAAGATACCAAGAAAAATTAACCAAAATTGGTTTACACTCTGTCATACATATTTACTCTGAACTGTGATGAACTGAAACCATTTTTCAACAGTAATTTGTGAAGATTTAGCTGTCAGGTTGAAGACATTTTAGGTTTTACTCTGAACATTTCTTCTGCTTTAGCTTCAGTTCTGCAGAAAAGAATAATAACCTTATATTGTTAAAACAACGTAGATGAATAATGAAACAACATGGACCAGGTTTGGCCTTCATCTGGAAGTCATGCTGCTCTGTAAGAGGGTAGCAGTGGTGTATCTCAGGCATATTTTTACTAGGCTGCCAAGTGCCAGTTTCCCAGTGGAAATGTGCCCCTCCTACAGCATCCTGCAGCATGTGGATCCTTGCACTTCCCACCAATCCCCTGTGCCTGGGGCAGCAGGCTCCAGCATCCGGTGGCATCTGGCAGGCTCAGGTATGCAGTAGCAGTGATCTGAAAGGGCACCTAGATTCAGAATATGTGCAATTGCCTTTCTGTCACTTTCAATCCCTTTTATTAGAAGTACTCTCTTTAATTCTGGGATATTTGTATGAAAATATATTTCAAGTTTTTTCATTGGAACGGAACAAAATAGAAAAATAGTTGCATGGCCAAACATGGAAAAATATTGTTGTTTTTGAACACAATAAATGCTAGAAGATTGAGACAATCTGTGAGAAGAAAATCCAGGTTAACCTGGAACCACCTCATATTGGTCAGGCTCATAGAATCATATTCTAAAGTGACATTGAACTTACCTTGGATCAAAAATAAGATAACTGTGCATTCTCTTACTGCTGTGTATTGCACCATTTAACTAAGTCATTCATTAGATGCTTAGCGCAAAGGTGTAGCAAATTATTTGTGTATGAAAAAAATTTAAAGGAGGTTTGTGCAAGCCTAACTATAGCAACTCTGCAGAATCTGTAATGACAGAGCTGAAAGATTATATAATTATTCAGTTCCTCACTCTCAACTTAGAGTTGTAGCAATTTATCTGCCAATTTTATTTCCTTGTGATGAATTGCCTAATGAATTTAAACATTTTTCATCTTAGTACCCACTTACTTTTATTTAAGACTCCAAACCCCTGGTCTAAGGAATCCAACTAAGTGAGGTATTGCTGATCAAAAATAGCCTAAAACTTGAAACTAACATCAATAAAGTCAAGAAGTTATTTCATGTGCATTCTGAAACCTATTAAAAGGGCATAAATTTCTTGAGAAACTGATAATATACTTTGTGTTACTTGTTTATTTTCCTTTTTAAGTTTACCTTGATGTTCTAAAAAGGTGTAAATGCTGTCTTTAAACTGGCCATTTCTCTCTCTTGCATGTTCACTCTCTCACACAACTGTATCACAGCATTTTTAGTGTTGTTTTATTTATCTTGGTTTTCCAGGATTTTTTTCCCCCCATATGTGAGGGAGGAAATAGATTTGACCCCATCATCTGATATCTTTAACTCCATGGCTCTGCAAGTCCTAACACCTTTCATTACCAGGTTTTAATTTCAGAATATTCTGATCTCCAGCACAGTAATAAAGCACTTGAGTTTTAGTAGCTCTTTGTGCATTCTTTTTCTGATATGAAAAACTTGAAATTACAAATTATTATCTTAGTTTTAATTATCTTTTTTTATTTAAATAGCTAAAATATAGAACAATAGAGCTAATCAGATTTCTGTTACTGAGTCCCTTGTCTAGCTGATCAGTTACTTTCTGTGGTTTTTTGCTTTATGTTTTAGGGGTTTTGATAGAGCAGCATTCTCATATATTTGTCAAGAGTATTGAGTACAGTAACTCACAGGGGCCTGTAGAATTTACTGGAATGTAAAATATAATTTAGAAAATTTATGCCATTGATTCATAATGTTGTTTTTTTTCAGTCTTTTTTCTATATGTGATAGATTCATTACTTTTCTTTTCTTTTGTTTCAATTTTACTGTTTAAAGCCAAATTTACTAGTCTATTCCTATTAAGAAATTTACAGTCTTGAAAATGGTATAGCATGATGGGAATGAAGATGAGGGGATGATAAGGAAATTTAGTCTCTAATCACAGTTCTGTGACGGAGTTGAGGAGCTGTGTCCTTTTACTCTTTCAGCACTTGCAGCTCAGCACAGGCAGCATCTACTTTTTGTTCATTTTATCAACAGCTTTTTAGTATGATTTCTCAGGAAGGAAATAAATATGTTACGTAAATTAGGCCCAGGGTTTCTGTCATGTCTCTTTCAGGCTCTGTAAACTTTATTTTAAAAGTGGTAGCTTATCTCTCAGTGGCAGAACTGCTCTTAGCAGTTCAATACAGCTGTAGTTTCCCAAAGTGAATAAGATGAATATAAGTAAGACCTAGCATGAAACCTGACATTCTGGCTTAGTCACTGGAGGTTTAGGCAGGAGAAATCTTCAGTGATGAAACTAAAGCTGTTAAGCCTCAACTGCAAAGTCATAATTTTTGTACAGAAGTCCTGCAAAGTCTAAAGTTGGAAAAAACGTCAGCACAAGAATTATGGGACCACTCACTGTCTCTGGTTACAAGTTAAATGAAATTATCAGAATTATTAAAAAAGTACAGGGTATGTAATCTGAGTCTTACTTTGTCCTAGGGAATCAACAGAGATGGCCATAGTATACATTCTAATGCAATACAATTATAAAAGATATTCAAGAAGCAGTGTTTTACTTGGTCTGTGTGTTTGTCTGCTGTGAGATTAATATGGAGTCAGGTGTAGTAGTGGATTTCAAATGAAGCCAAATATTTTTAGAATTAAGATTTTAGCATTAGCATTTTACTGCCAGGAGAGGTATAGCTAGATAAGCTTCCAAATTCCAGCTGATTTACTGCAGAGTCCATGTGAGGAGTTCCCTCAGCTGCACACAAAACAGTTCACAGAGTACTCTTCACAGCCTAAAAGTTAGTGGCCATTTCTCTGTTTCCACAGCTATTGAGGCAAGGAAATGATACTTCCAGGACAAGAAACTTTAATAAATAGATTCTCTGTGTCATTGCCCTCTTACACATGTGCTCACAATGTCTCCTATTCATAATTGTTGTTGCTGTTTGTAGAATTATCTTGAGATGTTTATCAATTTTGTACATTTTACTTATTTCCTTGCAATGTATAAATGATTACCTAGTTAATGTGGGTAACAACTGGTATCAGATTTTCTTTTGCTCTGACTCATGAATCAAAAAGCCTTTTGTTACTATAGTTTTTTGAAGTTCTTCATTTTTCATGTCCCCATTTGGAATATTTTTTTTTCTGCAATAGAATTGTGTGAAGTATACATTATTAAAAAAAAAAAAAAGAAGCCAATACTGATGCAGATGAATTTTCACCAGTAACTACTTTTTAATTTCAAAAGGTATAATGATAATATTTTGGGCATATTACTTTTTTTTTCTTTTATTATCTTTGCCTTTTTTATATGTATATATACAGAACTTAATATATTTTTTAAGGACACTGTGATGCATAGTTTCTTAATAGCCCTATTACTTTTAGCTCTGCAATCAGGTTTGCTGGTAGTGCAGAGAAAGAGACTTGTTACCACAATATTCTGAAAATAATTTTCCACTCTCACTAAGGATTATCATAAAATATTTGGTTTCAGCAGATAAATTCTGAGAACTTTATCACATTTCAAATTTATCTAGATAATTGTTTAAACAGATAAAATTGCAGATTTTGTTTTTCTTTTTTAATTACCTGGCCGCAAGGCTAAGGTTAATGAGTAAGGCCAAAATCATGATAAAAGAAACCCAAAAAATCCCCAAACATTTAAAAAAAGAAAGCAAGAAGAGTTCTGAAATGTTCAAATTAATAATTAAATAAGGGCTAAATCAACATGAGAACACCAACAAAATCTAGTGTAGCTTACTGGGATATAAACAATTTGTTAAGCATGTGGGGAAAGGGAAAATATTTGTTCTTCACATGCTTTTCTTGTTGTTAGAAGAAATGTCTGATAAATTCAGAATTTGCTTTTCTGAAATTCTTCTTTAGAGGATCTGTCAAAATGCTTTTCATGTTTGTCACTGACTTTCCTTTCGCCTCCTCCACACCTCAGGACATAGTCTAAGTAGGAGCTATATAATAGTTTCATGCAATAGTCTAAAAATTCTAATCCACAATATAATATCTGTATTTGGGATCATGTTTTTAGGTGCCATCGATGAATTCTTTTCTGTTTCTCTCTCACATATGTTTAAAAAATACTTCCTGACTTTTGTTCTTTTGTTTCACCATCAAATTCCTCTCTCTGTTGCATTCCTTTCCCCATCACACTCGTGGCGTGAAGCAAGGCAGACTCGCACAGCCTGGCTTGGAGCTCCCCCTGCTGCAGAATGCCGCTAAGATTTGTCCTGCTTGATTAACCACAACTAATAAAACAGCCTTGTCTAATAGCTTTTACCTTGAAATTTACCCTCTATTTTACATATGTGCAGGCTGAGTCAGGTCAAGCAATTTTTCCCAGACTCCTAATAAATAACTGATAACTGGTTGATAACTCAGTAAATAACTGAGAACTGGCTGTCTAAAAGATATAGGTGGAACTTGCAGTCAATGCAAAATTTCAATGAAGATTTCAGTGAAGATTTCAAGAAGTTGTTTTACTAGGTTGAATTCATTAGGATTCCAAACTCTTTATTTTTACAATATGTTAATTTTGTGCGCTTATAATTAAAAACTGAGTGTTAAGCAGTACCAACACAATTTCTCCTTGCAAGCCTGAGTCACTTCATAGTAACATGTGCTCCTATTAGTCTTGTCATGATGCCTTGTCCAGTCTGTACATTAAACAATGAAAGAAAAATTTCTCTAACTACCCTTGGTAGACAACCTAAGTATCTGGTAATAAACATGATCTGTGAGAAAGCAAAAAACATTTTATTTCTGACAATCAAGATATAAGACAATTCCAATTATTTTCTGTTTCAAAATCACACTGATTTATATGCTAATGATTTGCCTACTTTTCTTTCCCTGATAATATATTTTCTGGAAATATTGGTATTTGAATTGATGCTATGCATACTTCCATAACCTATTTGTGAGAGGCAATCAAGAAGCAAAGAAATTTAATTTTATGCTCCTCTTTCAGCAGCCTTTCCAGGAAGAATATTCATAGAAAAATCAATTCATTATTCGGCTGGTGGACATTTTTTGGTATTCTTAGAATAACCGATATTGCTAAATGCCCTGATGAGCTCTCTTCCCTTCAAGGTTTGCCAGAATGACTGGACTTCCTGTTTTGTAAAAAAGTATCTTTACAATCTTTTTAGCTCACCAGACTGAAAAATCAGTGACTGAACCAAGACAAAAAAAAAAAGCTAGGCTGAAAAGTTTTGTCTCTGAAGGGGAGTAGTAGTTTATATCCTTGCTAATACATGGAGTTGAAAGGCTGAAACTATGATACTGACTGTTTTTCAGCAGAATTTTGCAACAGTGAGTCCTGCATGTTTCTTAACTGATGCAGCAGAGCAAAGATTTATGCTCTTATAAAGGAGAAAGAAGGACTAAATATTGAAATAGAACTATTCAACTTTAATTTCTGAAATAATAGTTTATGCTTTATAAAGTATGGTTTGTGGATTCCCTAAAGTTTTCTATAATTTCAGGATTATGTTATATCAGGTACAGTGCTCTGAGCTCAAGAATTGTATTGAGATAAGCAGAAGGTGCTGACTACCTTTGAGCCTAATATGTATTAACAAATGGACGCCTTATGCAAAAATATTCAATTTTTCAGATTCCCTGAGAACTCACACCTATGTTTATTACAAACTTTATATTCAAGCTGAAACATTTTGATGAGAAAGACAACTACTTATTTCAAACAATTGTACATGAATTGTGACGAACACAACATTTAAGTATAAAGCGTATATACTGGAAACTAATCAGTGCAGAAGCCTCACAAAGTGAAAGGATTCAAAGAGAACTGGAGATCCAAGAGAATTAAGAAAGTTTTTACAAGACTCTAGGTGAATCATCTTAGCAATTCACTTTACGTTGTAGCAGATGAAAGCTGTCAGACTATCAATATTGAGGAAATAAACAGATTTAATTAATAGTTTTGTTCTTTCATTACTGTAGCAGGTAGAACAGAAATCAGCTAGCAAAAAATCCCCCAAAATTAGGAAGTTGTAAAAAATAATATGTACTGATTAAATGAGGGAGTATAACCAATTTTACTTCTCCAGCAAAGAATTGAAAGGTAGTCCAGTGGCAGCACAGACATATGGATAGGAGCACAATAGTTTAATAAGGGAAGATATATATTACAAAAATATTAGAAGTTTGAATGAATGGTAGATGAAGCTAGAAAATTATCTTTAGAAACAATATATAAATTTTAAATAGAATATTTAAATAGATATTTCATGAATAATTTACTACCATTTGCACCGATTCTTCAAAAGCATGTTTTAGAGATATGTTTTGTTTCAAACAGGATTAATTTATTTTGATTTAACAATCTTCCTTATTCAGTGAGTTGGATTAGGTGATCAGTAGTCAGTTTTACCTTCACAATTTCTAATGCAATTTGTGTTGCTTAAAGTACAGCCTACATGTCAGTCATTATCTTTTATTCCACAGACTGTGGTACACATGAGTAAGGCCAAGGCAACTGTGAGATTTCATGTAATAATTGTCTAAAGTGAAAAAAAACTCATTCAGGCCTTACTCTGACTATGCATTCATTATGGGGAGTGAAAACTATTGTAAAGGCAAGGTAGAAAAACACAACTCATTATGACATCTATTAAATAGATAACAATTTAAGTGCTGGTTTTCTTGTGTAATGATAGTCCCCAACACATTGATAAAATTTAAAGATTCTACTTTGGAAAATAAAAACAATGAGAAAAATCTGTACTAGTAGCACAGTGCTGTTTTTAAATCTAAGAAAAAGACATCTTGAAAGATTTGATGACCTGAAAACATTCATAAAGTTGCTACTACACTTGCTACTACAGTTGCTACTACACATACTCCTTCGGTATGTGTGCAGTTTTTGTGCTAAGGAAATGACTATTTTTCCCACCACTTCCCAAAAACCCTCTAAATTAATAAAATGTTAGAATGCTCTGGAATCACCCCCAAGGCCCTTTGAATCACTCTAAGGACCCTATCTGCATGTCCCTCTGAGCTGTAGCAATCCATCCACTGAAGTGTGGCAGAGTTGAAATATTTCAATGCTTCAAGATCTGCTGCATTAAGGAAGTCCTGTTGTTCTTTTGTAGAATATGCTCATGCCACTTTTGTTTTCTAGCTCTGACACATTTTGTGAGATACTGCATAAGAAATGAAGCATAGTTTTACATTATAAGAACAAATTCTGTTATCATAAAAGACTAAATCATCTATTGATGTGTTTTCAGTGGGGGTGTTGTTCACCTAGATGCAGATAATTTGGCTCAATGTCACAGTTCACAGTACACTCAGATTAATTCTTATTCTTTTCAACTTCTCAACATCACCTCCTGGTAGGCCTGGAATATGTAAGAAAGAAAAAGAAAAGATAGCTTTGTTACTTGGATCTGATTGTATTATTTCCTGCTGTGACAATCGATGGTTTGTGATGAAAGTCTGTTAACATTGTTAACTTTAAGGAGAAAAAAAATCTTCCTTTATTGAACAGGAAAAGTAGCAAGTAAATAAAATTACTTGGGCATATTTCTTTGGTCATTAGCAGGTTATTTTCATCTTCTGTGACTGAGAAAAATATTGCCAGAAGAGACAAAAATGCTTTTCACAGAATTATAAGCTAATGGTTTTGGAACAGTATGAAAATATTACTTCTAGTCATAGATATTTAGTATTTTCTATGTACTTATAGATTTAGATATGCAACTGATAAAAGTATTTAATAAAAATATTCTGGTATGGTACTTATTAATTTTACTGACATGTGTTTATTTTTTTATGTTAGGCAAGCTAAAATATGGACTTAAAAATACCATGTGATTATAGTGTTCTTCAGAACATTAATATTGTTTTTCATATGGATGTACTTATGGAAATAATAGTTTCTTTGGCCTTTTGTTAATGATTTTCAGAATTAAATTAAGCTTATAATTTGCTTATTTCTCTCTGTAAATTAATTTTGTTGCAAAGTAAAGGAGAATAAAATCCCATTCTAATTGTATATATAGGGCCTTATAATGGGAAGACCTACAAAACCTTAAGTGTAAATACACTTTAAGTACACTTTAGTGTATTTAACTCATCTGGGGTATTTTAGAATGAAACAATATAAGCCCAAAATATAATACAGCTGCACAATATTCAGTTAGTATAAAAATATTTCAAAACATATGTAGGGAGTATCTAAATCATTAATTATCAGTTTATTAGTGGAGTTAAACATACAACATCATGTGTAAAATTTTGTAAAGTGTGTTGTCTTCAACTGGTCAAGTTGAAGATTTCTGGGAGAAATCGTAAATTAATTTGCCATTACAAACTTCTTCCAAACTTGAAATTATTAGGATAAATAATACTGGTTTTAAAGGTTTAAATATAAGCACTGTGACTCTTTGCAGCAGAGGACTAGTTCAGGACCCTTCATGACTGCAGCATTTTGTTATTTGGGATGCTCTCCTTTGTCTGTAAAGGTATCCTCACCTGCAGGCACAAATACCTGAGCACAATATGTGGCACATCAATAAATGAGATCTGTTTTCTACCAAGTTATTAATAATAGATGCAGGCGTTTTGTTTATTTTTAAACTGAGAAAATGAAAAGGTTTTGCAGGAGAGTTTTGGGAAAGATTTCCTCATCAAAAGACAGTTTTCTTCCATAACCCTGATCAGCAGTGGTGAGCAGCAGGATGCTGTTCTGGGCTCCGCATTCAGCTGTTGAAGCAAATTGGTTGTGAGGTTTCACATGTTGGAAGGGCAGTGAGGGACAGGACTGAACCAGTTCCTGGAGAGGGAGAAGCCCTCTTCCCAAGCCTGGGAAGAACAGGCATGGCTGCTTGGTGCACCCACACCCCTGGCAGCATCTCTGTCTGCTATTTCCTAATGGCATCGAAAAGTTTGAAAACAACATTTACTGTCTGGTTGCAATTCCTGCTCTATCTATCTGCTGGAGCCAGAAATGGATGCAGTTATTGTTGCAGGGGGGAATAGTTAAGCTGTGATTTCTCTAGGGGCTGACTAATGATATCCATTTCTGGGTCTTTTTCTGCTTTTGTTTTTTACTCTGTGGCTTTGCGTTAATGACTAAATGGAACCTGGGCTCATCTTTTCTTTTGTTTTTGTTTTTGTTTTTTTACAATGCTTATGAACTGGTTTTGTTTCCTAAAAAATAATGCAGTGAGATAATTGTGCGCAGGTGTATTCCTGTGAGTCCAGGAAAATGCAATTAAACATCTGCAGATCAGATTTCTTCACCTCTTGTTTAGGTGCTCAGAGAAATAGGAGTGGGCTATTGGGAAACAAGAAACCCATCATGATAAGAATACAGAGCTTACTTTGGTCCAGCTTTACTGTTTAAATTTGGACTTAGATTTGTTGTCATTGCAAGTAATTGACTACTAAGTCTTGACTGTACAGGTAAGACAAATCTTTCTACCTGTGGTTGCTTTCCATTGCAAACAGTCCAAGTGAGTTTTTCCACTGGGCCACAGGTAGTTATGGTAAAGAACCTTTTTCTTCAGAGCATCCTCTTCAGCTCATCTTCAGAGTATCTTTATTTCTGTGTGTATGGCTGAGCAGGATCAACATTCTGAATTCTACAGCTCATAGTAGGACTGCAACACTTATAAATATCCTATCATCTATAGAATATATTTATATTTATATTTATATTTATATTTATATTTATATTTATATTTATATTTATATTTATATTTATATTTATATTTATATTTATATTTATATTTATATTTATATTTATATTTATATGAAAGTAGAATTTTAATAGAAAGTCATAATTTACAATTTGCATTTTTGCAAGCAGGACTTCAAAATTTTTGATATTATTGGAATGCTGTTCTACTTTATGCAAGTATTTGAAGGTGTTATTTTTCCATATGTTAGCAATCATGGAAGTCCTTTTCAATTTGCCCTTAGTGCTGAGGCATGTGAATAAGGAGAGGGGGAGGGAAGAGAAGAGAATGGGAGAGGAGGGTGTTGTTTCCTTAGCAACAGGCACTCTGCTGCTCAGGGCACAGGTGGCATCTGTCTTAAAGGCTGTTTAACAAAGCATGCAGGAAAATATGAAAGAAAGCATAGAATTTCTGTGGCAAGATAAGGATTTTCTCAATCAGTCCCAAATAACTCCAAACACTTCCAAAAATTTTCAGCTGATTTGGTTGTGAATTTGAATAAAAGTTAATAGGAAATAAACTTTTATGTTTGTTACTCAAAAAAATAAAGTCAGGAAAAATATCCTAGACATGAGAGAATTCTAGTAATCATGGTCCTGATATTGCCAACTTATAATGGTCAGCTTTAAGCTGGAAATAATTTTGGAGAGATGGAACCCTCACAGATGTCAGGAGCTAGCAAAGCAAGTTATAGTTTTCTAGGCAACCTGGCGACCTGGCACTGGGAATGCTGAAAGCAATTTGGAAATTATCTTCTGTGGGTGTTCTTGTAAGGAGCATATTATGGTTTTAATTTTTTGCAATGTAAAGGTAACCTGAGAGTCAGTGTAAAAAGATGAATGTGTAATATACTCATGTAATTTTGAATCTATATTCTGTTATGAATTTTCATAATTACTGATTCACAAAAATCTGCTAAGACTATGTTCTGACTTTGCTCTTCTTCCATTAGACCTAAATTCAGAGCAATGAAATGTGTTCATCAACCTCTTGCCAATTAAGTTGAACATCCTTTTCTCTGAAACTTTGCTTTTTGACAAAATTGTCTTCAATTAGTTGTTTTGATGCAATAGTTTTAAAATGAAACTTGAATTTTTTCATTTTTGTCTGGAACTGCAGCAGTTACATCAGAGAAATATGTGGCAAATATGGTAGATGTAGGTAGTGCGTGCACATTGCAAAAATAGCTAACATCAATGAAAATAAAATAAATGTCCTTTTCATAGAAAATTGTATTGTTTTATTAAGTATTTTCAAAGACAGTGAGCTTGATTTTTCATTTTGGAAGGACTATTTTTTTTCAAAGTGTTCAGAAAAGCAGAGGACTGAAGCAAACCATATTTGGTTTATTGGTGAGAACTTGGAAAGAAAAGACGGCACCGAAGGAGGTACGATTCAGCCTAGACATAAAAAAAAATTTAGGGATAAGGTTAGTGAAACAACGTGACAGATTTCCCAGAGAGATGGTAGATGTCCTCTTCCTGGAAACATGTAAGATAAAGCTGGACAGGCCTCTGAGTAACCTGATCTAGTGGAAGATGTCCCTGCTCATGGCCAAGGGGGTTGCACTGGATGACCTTTAAGGGTCCCTTCCAACCCAAACCATTCTACTCACTATTCTGTGATTATATGATACAGGTGTATATCCAGACAGAAATGGTCCAGCCAAAACATCCAGTTGCAGGATCACGTCTCTTCCCAACAAATATTGAACTTTTCAAGATTAAATTTCCTGGGATTTTGCTTCTTTCCACTTGCTGTACTGGATGTAGGCAAGAGCTATGTGGAATTTATAGGTGTACAAAAGATGAAAGCAGCAGCAGGAGCACAGCAGCTCTGTGTTTCATTGGACATTTGGAAGTATCTTTTTAAGCTGAGGGAGAAATAGATTGATTTTCTATTTGTGACAAGTAATCCATAGAAATTTTATGACAACCCGAATGAAAATGAAGAAATACTAAAAGTTTTACTGCCTTCCACCAACTTGCCACATTTCTTTCTTAAAATTATCACAACGTTTTGCCTTGTTTTTAACAGGAATCTCCAGAGCTCCCTTCAGTCCCACTATTCTGAGTTCTATGTACATGTAGTAAAAGAAAATGTATATAAAGGATTAAATAAAACCTACTAAATACATGTGATTGCTAGGTCCTGATTTTTTCTTGAGAAATTTGGGATGGAGAAAATGTGTGATCTGCTGCATTTTTAAAACATGTTTTAGACTGGAATTAACATGTGAGTATTAAGGGTAGATCTGCAGAAAGATTAAAACATTTATCAAAATGTAGTGAGGGATATTTCAGACCTCAGATCCTAAATGTATTTGTCTTCTGGGTGCTTTACTATCAAGACACATGAGACACTACAGATGGATTTGTTTTGGTGCCCTAATTATTGACACTTGATAGACAAAGACTCTGTATAACTCTCAGTAAAGGATTTTATTTTAAAGGCCAGAATTCCCATTCATACATAATGAAGTGTCAGCTATTAGAAACATAACATAAAAATTAAAGGACAGGAAAGTGAAGCAATTTGCCCCAGATTATGCAAACTCACTGGATACAAACAAGAAGCAAACAGATTTCCTGGCTTACAGTTACGAACTTCACATTTCAGAAGAGCAATTCATATCTAATTACTTTCCAAATAGATTTCAAGTGAAGTATTGAGGAATTAGAAAATGTCAATATAAAGGTAGTTTCTTCAGTTCACCCTCTCAATATGAGTGCTGTTTTGAAATCCTTAATTACATGGATACTGTGATACCCCCTCTGATGAAAAAGGGAAGAAATGTTATTTTTTTGCATTTAAAAACTATAGTCTCCCATTCAGACCTAGGGATATTCAGTAATTGCATTACAAGATTTCTTCATAGCACCTTTAAAGTGGCATCTGTAAATAATAGCAATTGAAAACTTTACACTAACCATGCTAACAGACATTATTTTTTGTCCCAGGATATTTTTGGATTTTTATCCCATTTTAAGAAAAGCACTTATCATTTCATATTAGTTTAAAGTATTTGCATGTTGCATCTAAGAACTAAGAAGAAGGTATAGTGAAAATTAGTGTAGTGTAGACCAGATTATCTCTAGGGAGTGTAATTTTGATATGTTTTGGTACCCAGAAGCCAGTTTACAGATTTTTTTTTACAGCACTAACTGATCAGCTTGTGGATGCCAAGCAATACATGTTGAATTCAGTATTTCTAGATGTAAATTTGCATCTCTTTATAGTTAATGTGTGTTGTATGCAGTTGTAATATTCACCAATTTTTATCTCAATCTACAGATCCAAAATTGACTATTATATATCTATGACTATTATATATCTATGACTATTATTTTATATTTCTAAGCAATTTGTTAATTTCTAAGCAACAGTATTTTGCTAGTAAATAGCACTATTCTGAGATATCCAAAAGGACAGGGATGGATGTCACTTTGAATTAATCAGACACAGGTACTACAGTGAAAGGTTGTACCAGCCAGTATTGCTACATTGCTGACTTCTGCTCTGAGTAACTTAACAACTTGTAAGGCCATATGAATTTTGTCGTCTATTCATCTGTAATTAAGATGTTAAATAATTCAAAGCAAACGAAAACAAAACCTGGAAGATTTGGTAACCCATGGAATTAAGGAACTTTTCTCCTTATGTTTTTTTATAGTTGCCCGAAAAAAAAAAATTATGGTGATGCTATAAAGATTATAAGAAGAATGTATTGTGCTTAATTTATATTCACAATTATCCTAAAGAATGCTCATCAGTTTTTATATGAATTACTCTTCATAATGCAGTACCCTACAAAGCGCAAGTGTTTCTGGAGTCTTTAACAGTTTGAAATCAGGGTGCATATAAATCAGAATTAGCATCACAGAATCATAGAATGGTTTGTGTTGGAAGGGACCTTAAAGGTCATCTAGTTCCGAACTCTATGCCATGTGTAGGGATGTCACCCTCTAGATTAAGTGGTTCAGGGTCCCATCAAACCTGACCTTGAGCACTTCCAGGGATAGGGAATGCACAGCATCTCTGGGCAACATGCTCCAGTGCTTTAGCAATCTCTGAGTAGACAATTTCTTGCTAACATCTAATCTAAACCTGCCTTCTTTCAATTTTAAACCATTATCCTTTGTCCTGTCACTATCAGACTATAGGCTATCCCTGCTTTTGTAAGACTCCTCCAGGCAGAGGAGGAGTTAACTGGCCACAGAAAGGAATATTTACTGCAGAACTGGTATTTTAGCCATGTGTTATGGCCTAAACTTTTGAAGTATTTGCCTGGGTAACTTTTGCTAAACAGAGAGCTGGTTTCCCCTATACTGTAAGGCAACTTTAGATTACTAGTTCTTAGATTTGATCTGGTGCTAGATGGCATGAATTACACACCAACCTAGTTGGTTCAGCTAGGAAACTGAACTTGTGGGAAGCAGTTGTGCTGTAGGTGTCTTTTATTTCCTAAGTGTTTCCAGCATTGCATTCACCTGCTTGTCCCTTAACATATTTCTGAGAAGTGCTATCTCATTGGTTATGAGAAATACTACAGCAGTTTCTCATGTAAAACTTACTTATCCTACCGCTGTAAATATTACTGAGAAAAGGATACAGGCGTTATCAAAATAGCTATTAACTGGAAAATATGGTGTCTGTGGATGAGGTTGGTACTAGCATAATCTTATCATCCATATCTTCTGAAGTATAGAACCTTTTTGTGTTCTTTTCCTTTAACAAATATAATGCTGTTTCTGTTATCTTGATTGTATGTTGGTGATATCATTGGCCATTTTTCCTAACTTCTGAGAATAACACAGGACTTTCATTGCCATAGCAACTTTTGAAATCCTTAAAATATAGTGTATCACATGTTCTTTTCTTTGGAATGAAGTCCTGCAATATATATCAGAAATTTCATATTGGTTGCGTCTTACTGCTAGAATAGTCATATAGTTTTGCACAAAGTAATACATAATCTTAAAAAAACAAGCTATGAGATTAGGTTACAGTGTATTTATTAGATCATGTGTATTTATTTTCCAGAGGTATGTTTTTTCATTGAAATGCTTGAAGACTATTGGAATTACAACTACCATGCCCACTCTTTAAATATACAGAAAGTTGCGAAGAGGGAAATTGCAGTGGTGAAGAAAGAGCAGCAGTAGATAGAAGGAAGTTCAAAACTACAACTTCTTTAAGATCTTTTAATTAATCTCTTTGAAACATATTTTCTTCTCTAGCCACCATGATTTTCAATAATGTGATTCAGAAGCCTAAATAATGCTCATGTGGGAGCACATTGAGCTATGCCCATAATTAAGGCTCAAATAAATAGGAGTGTAAATTTTGTATTCATAGGTGAAAACTTATCACTGCTTTATCTTACCTGGTAGGCATGGGAAACAGACTTTCCTAAAAGGGCTAATATCCCTTGTATCAGAGCTATTGCAGCAAGCAGGATTATCAACCAGATAATCCAGCAATCAGGATTATCAACCAGAACTGCAACCCTCCATTGATTCCGTGTGACTCCACACAGTCACACAGGATCCCTGTAGGACCTGAAGGGACCTGAAAAAAGTGGTTTTACACAAAACTAAGTACAGGGAAGTATACAAAAGACAGAAAGTGTTCGGGAGGAGGAAAGAAAACAATATTGGGTGGTAGAAATATTGCTGTAGACAGTAAATAACATTTTCTTTTCATGATGAATACTCATACAACATTAGCCCATATGTGCCTCTTCTGTTGTCAGTTCCTCTATCTGTCAGTATTATTCTGTCATAAACTGAAACCAGAAGCATGCAAAGATGACTTTCTCTGCCTAATGTCTGCCATCAGTATCTGAGAAACATTATTTTCAGGGTGGACATCTTTGGTCTCCTTTACTAAGAAGAACAAATGAAAGAGTAGAAGGACAGCTAATGCTCAGTGTGTTGTGGCAGTGCCATGTAGCAGTCAGTTTTCAAATATTCATTATCCAAGCATTTTTATTTTGCAGTCTAGTGAGAAGCAAATTATACTTCTTCATCTGGTTTCTACAAAAAAGGCTGAGAGGATTTTAATATATTTGGGGGGAAGAAACTAAAATTGCTCCAGATTTCTTCTTGTCTTTGTAATTCTTCCTCCAGCTGTGGCTTTAATTAGTTCTGCAACAGCACCACTGAGAATCTATCCTTCAATGCCAACATTTGAACATTATAAATGTACATGCTCTTGCATGTAAAGAAAATAGGTTTAAAAAGATGGTACTTTCTAAATGTAATTTTGGGCTCTACGATGATTTCAGCTGCAATATTTAAACTATCATCTAAATGATAACAGAAGCTCATTCTTTCCATCCTCCATCTGCAGATATATACTAATATCAACATACAAATACTGTCTGCCAAGTGTTTCCTGGATGTGTCCTTCTCATATGGCGTTAGGGGGCAAATAAATAATGGTAGACAAACATTATATCCATGAATGGCTGGGATTCCTCACCACGTGTCTCGGCAAGACATTCCTCCATTCAACTCTCACCAGTTTCTTGCTGTCAATGGAAAAGTTCTGTGATGGCTCCATTAATAGTCTGAAGTGCCTGAGATAAAAGCCAGTCTAGCAGACAATCTAATAAGCCCCACTGAGGAAGTTAACACATTAACCTGGGCTAATAAGTCCCACTGAGGATGGAACATATTAACTTGGACTTGACTCTGTCCAATACAATTACACAGCACAGCTTTCCAGTTTTTCCTGCACTTAGGTCTGCTAGCAGAAGCTTTGACACTGCCCAGAACACAGCAGGGTATAAATTGTTGCTGCTGTAGTTCAACAAGTAAACCTACAACTCTTTGTCAGAGGCTGGTATCCTTAGAAGGTCTGGCTATTTGAAAATCATGAATGTCTTACCTTTATACATAACAGTTGTAGCCTTATTAGCTAAATTAAAGCTAAACCAGTTACCCTTACCCCTTTGCTGGTTGAATGACAAATAAAATCTTCTTCCTTTTCTAAGAACTGCTTTGCAGCTCTTTTATCACTGAAGCAAGCATGAGGAAAGAGGGAGATAGATTGTGCTATTTTAGGATAGCATACAGGGATGTGCATCATATTTTGATCCTCTGGGTCTGAAGAAGTATCTAAATCTATTTGCACTGCTTGGCAAAGTTAGCTGTACTCTACACCAGCACAGTACACTGCCTTAATGTGTTAAAACAGAAAAAACCTCTACTTTCAAATGAGGATTTTTTGCTGCTGCTGATCTTTCTTTTGGCCTTAATATAAGAATATTCCTTGTGGCATTTGTCACAGGTATTTTCTTATAATCTTCTTACTTCTGTTATCCCCTAGGGGCAAAAGAATAGATGTAATGAGAGCAAAAGAGATGTCTTAAAAATGTGTTTTGACAAACAGTGAAAATGTAAGTCAACCTACAGATGTAAAATATGGAAGTGTCAGTTGTCAGGTTGTCTGACTATAAATACTTCTAGCCTTCATGTACTGAGAAATTTAGTTAATAATATCCATTCCTTCAGCCTCTTAAGGTCTTTTTCTTCCTGTTTCTGCTGAGTGCTGTACCTGATCCAGAAAAAAATTCCACTCCTGTTTTTTTTTTTCCCCTAAGAGTTATGTCCAATATAAACTTCAGTTTTGTAAGAGCTCTAATTTAAGTCTCATAAAAGGCTTTTTGTCACAGTTTTCTTCCAGAATTTTGTTACTAATTTCCCTTTATAAATTATTAAGCAAAACTATTAAATACAGAAAAAAACAGTGTTTTTAATAAAATATAATGTCAGCATTTGTAGCAATGCATCATACACACACAATTGCTATCATGGCAACTTATAGGACCTCTAAAAATAACTTTTCCCCTCTGCTACTCTCACCCTTTTGCCCCAGTCATTGATTGACATCTGGGCTGAATTGAGCTTGGAGTCTCATGTGTCGTGTCTAGTTGGCAACACCAAGAGGTAGATATGAAGTCTGGAGAGTCCAGGTGTTAGGCTTGTCAACAGCACCAATGGCGAGTGTGGTATTTGCTGAGAGAAAGAGAAGCAAACACAGGGCTGGAAAATGATGAACAGGAAAGCATAGAGGGAAGTGTTTTACTGTAGCAATGGCTTCTAATGTGTGTCAAATTCACTTTTGTAACCTTGTATTCTTCATGAGACTCTTCAGTGTCACTTCTGGACTGAGCTTTCAGACATTCGTTAATGATGTTTTCACAGGACTTCTGAAAGTATAACAGTTTGTAAATTCAATGGTACTGAATAATAGGGATTTAATTTCTTTGGTGTTAACTTTTTATTGTGGAGAGCTTTATTTCTGTGCATATGCAACTCAGATGACAGCATGCATGTGTTTAGACTACTGAGGATGATATTTTTTAAAACACTAATTCTTTACTGTTTATTGCTAGCACAATTTGGATTAATTACTAGAGAGAAACACTGTACTGAGAACTGGTAAAAATCCTGGTTGTCTAGTCATATTTGAAATGCAGAGCATTTTTAAATCCTCTTACATAGTTCTTCTTAAAACTCAAGCAATTTTTATGATCTTTTCTTTTTACAGTTTGTGGCATGAATACTTTTGTTAGAATTAAATAGCAAAGAAACTTTAGAGATCTTAAAATACTTTCAATATTTCAATTTTAGTCTCTCTAAAATTTGATGTATCTGTATGTTCAAGGACTGAAAAACTGCTGTTCTTATGAAGATATAAGAACTCAAAGTTTACTTGCATGTAAATACAGTTATATTCAATAATACTAATGTAAAAATAATTTTAAATTCAACTGCACAAAAATGTATACTGGAAGCTAATGATTGTGGCTGATAATTGAAATTAAAATTTTTATTATATTGTCCACAGAAAGATATAAATATCTTCAAAAATAAGTGCTGTATTAAATTTTAAGTGTTACAAGAAAGAAGATTCTTAACAAAATTCAGAAATATTTTTGAATATCCAATGAAACATAGTGTCTTGTATGTATATTTATGTGCTAAATTCACATTAATTGTGCATTAATTAATAATCAAAATACCCTAGGAGAAACAATAATTTTTTTCTAGGGTTTCTGTAAGTATTTTTATATGCTACTGATATAAGTAAAAATTGTAAGCTTCCATAATCTAATGATTTCTTTCTTTATTTTCTGTTTTCTAGGTAAGTACTCTGTGTTTTTCTTCCTAACATTCCTCGCTGCCTTCTCGAAGTTCAGTGAAAGAGGTAAAAATCAAGACAGCAAAAATGAAGGTCTATTTGGTAAGAATTTACTTTGGTTTACATGCTTATCTACTTTTTTCTTTTTGTAATTGAAGCAATGCACCTGTTACAGAGGATTAGTTTGTGTAGAATTGGAGAGAGACCCCGCTAAGAGGAGCAGTTAATGAGATGCTGGTGGCACTGCCAGGCTGCCCAGGTGAACTGCAGGCAGCACTGCCTCCTCTCCTGGCTCTAGGGTCATGCTCGTAGGGTAAAAGCTCTTCTGTTTCCCATAAGGCTGAAATACATATCTGGAGAGTTTTCGTGGCAGAAATCTCTATGTTTGAAAGTTATTTGGCTCATATCAAAGATGGAGGAAACTGCTCTTTTGGAAAAGGTGTTACACAAGGTACCTGAAGCAGTGAAGTACAGTTACAAAAGTACAATTTGGTCTTGCTTCCTTGAAGGGAAACAAGGCAATTACAAAGCAATAGCAAAAAGTGAAAAATAGGGGGAAATGCCTTTAACTGTGGTTCTTTTTAGTTTGTCTCACAACCATTTGATGAAGCAGTAGAACAGATGGCCTTCTGAACTTCTCTAAAATACGTTGTCTGTGCTCAATTGAACCTATTTATGAAGCTATTACTGATAGTTTCCATTGTAGCTTCAGTTACAGGAATGCAGGATACAGCCTTAGCCAGGCTAGGACTGATAGCTTTTAGTTAGAAGGCCAAGGAGAGTAAAAAGAGAAACAACAGAGGAGGAGAATGAGGATCATTACAAGGAAAATTACATAAGTGAATGTTGTTACAGCAGAAACATGAATCTCACACACCAGTGCTTTTCGGGGCAGAACCAAAGATATTTGAGGTGGTGATGTCCTCTGGAATCATTGTCCAAAACAGAGTTTTTGAAAGCTTAATCGTGCTAAGGGGGTTCCAGGAGTCCTGGGCATGACCATGGAAGGCTGACATGCTAGCAGACATGAATCTCATCTGTCTGCCTGACCTTTGTAGCACTGGTGTCACACTGTTAAATGCTCCAGGACATACTGGCCTAGGAATCTACACATGTTCCACTGCGAAATTCAAGTTCTTCTGCTTGCTAGTCACTAAAGCTTTTCTGACACATCTGAAAAATAATTATACATTTTAATCTTGTATGAATTTATTTTGCCTAATTATACACCACCTGCATTAAGTTTCACTATATTTGTGTTTGCACACATGCATATACAAATGCACATAGGTATATCTGAAACTGGTAAAAAGTTAAATTATCTTTGAGCCAGATAGTTTGGAAAATGAAAATAAAAAAAGCTCAAAAAAATTACTTGAAGAAAGTTTCAAAGGCTAAAGAGACAAGACTAAACAGTACTAACTACAATTATTGGAATCTTGATTAAAAGTAAAAAGAATAGAAGCAGTATCTTTGTATTTCCCTCATTTTAAAAAATGTCTAATTCAGCTTTTTGATACCTAAGGAAGTTCAGATTGCCTTAAAAGGTTACAAGTTACTAAAAATAGGAGATTAAAATGTCTATTGTAAATGCAAATTTCTATGTACTGTGCAAATTAAAGTATTTAATAATGCTGTAAAAATCAGATACTCCTCTAATTAAAAGAAAATGAAATAAGTTTAGAGGAGCAACAAGAGCAACAAATAAAAAAATCAAAAGCCACACATGCTGGTATTTTTCACATTTTAAATGTTTAGTGACTTCTTGATGAGTCTACATAGTGACTCTGTACTGAGTTCTTCAAGATTTCTGTACTTGTTTCAAGAATACCAGAGAGCCAAAAATAATGGCTAATATTATGATAAAGACATATTTTTACATATGTATTTTCATAATGGATGTTATTTTTCAAATGTATAGTATATAACATACTTCAGGCAAAAAATGGTTTGATAAGAAGTATGTTACCAAATCAACCTGCAGAGGGCAATACGAGGGTTTTAGCATAGCAAGTGATTAGCTGAATAGGGAAATTAGAAAATTCACTAAGGTTTCATTATAAGGAGTTTAAAAATTCATGCAAGTTTTTTTCTAGATTTTGCTGCTCAAGACAACAAAATAATATATCTTGATCTGAGCCGTTGTGGAATAGAAACTATCTTTCAAAATTATTTTCTTTTCTTATTTTTTTTTCTTTTGTAAAAAAATCTTTTGCTCTGCAGTTCTGGTAAGAAAAAAAAAAGAAAGCAAAACCATTTAAATAACCAGTAAAATCCTGTAAAGCTTTCAACACCATGTTCCACAGTATTTTCCTTCAGACTAAAACATCATATGTAAAGGGAGAGGTTAAATATGTATCTATTTTTGTATATAGATAAATATGTATAAAACACACCTGTGACTATGTGTCCATTCCATATGACTTTAAAATTATTGTAATTTAAAATACCCTTTGCGGGAAGGGAGGGGGTTCTGTGATATGGTAAAAATCAGCCATGACACATAGGCCTGGCAACCTCTTATTTTCTGGTGGTCGCAGATTGCATGGTTCTGTAAGCTTTCTGACAGAAAATTATGACTTTTGTGAGTTTTTTGACTAGGAGCCTGTTGAGAACTGCCTACTGTGATCTCTGTACTGCCATCCTGAAGGCACAAATAATAGAATCATTCAGAAAGGGTGCCTTAAGAGGAAAGGAACTGGGGCTTGAAAGGTAGAATGAGTTTCTTTTGTACCATGCAAAATAAAGAAATAGACTTATTTCAAGTGAGATATTTTATTTATTTCTGCAGTGACCATTCAACTGTGCAAATTGTACTATTTAGGTAATATCTTGTGTATACACATAATATCTTACAGTAGCTCATGCATGCACAAGTGACAATGTTGACAAATGGTGCAAACATAATTGCATTCTCATGAACACAGAGCAAGCTGAAATAGAATGCAGCCTTGCTTTAGAGTTGTTTCTAATTTTTATTTTTTTAACCCAATATTTTTTGGGTTTAAATTTTGGCATTTTACATTCTAGGAATTTCTGCTGATGTTTTCCTAATATGTTTTGTCAAACCAATTTAATATGCAGCTGTTCTTTCTGCTAGCAGAAAACTGTATGTAAATCATGTATTTAGTAGCAGAATCTTATTGACTTAAAAGCTGGAGGGGTTTTTATGAAACCTTTGTTGTCTAGCATTACTGGGTTTTGAATGCATTTTCTTTGTCATTTCCAAGCTTGTTGCATTATAGTATAGACACAGAATTAAGCACTGAGAACATGTTCTTCAAAAGACCAAATAATGTATCTTCTAACAGGCTCTTACAGGAATTAAGGCTGTGAAGTCATAAGGACAGTAGTAGTAAATTGTTGTTTTGGAACAAATGGGCTAATAAAAGAGGAGCAATCATGGGTAGTGTGTGCTACAGATGATGACAGAAGAAATGGAAATGTACCTGGTTTGTGTTGTTTCAGCTAAGATAAGCTCAAAATCTTTGTTCTTATCTCATTTTGAGGCAAGTACTCTCCCATGTCTAAGATAGCATCAGATAACTATAAGGTTATTGCATACTTTCCATATTTGCAATGCATGTAAAATTGCTAACATAATATAGTTTGCTCAGACTCCTGCGTAATCCTAATACAAATAAGTCTGCACTATAGAGCTAGATGACTCTGGTACAGTGACCCTCTTGCATATAGAAAATGCAAGGTATCTTGGGGGAAATTACAGGACCTGTGTTTTTCCGTTTACTTTTGGGTTTGTGACCGATGTAAGGGTAGTAATCTTTTGGTAAATTTTTCTAAATGACTCACCTTTTTGAGGCCAGAGGAGTAGCCTGTTTTCTGACTCTTCTACAAGTTGTGTGCTTTTACTTTTGGACCTGGAAGAAGCAAATACAGTTCAGCATGCCAGTGTGCACCCTGTCATTAGAGTTGCACAGGAAACTTTCAGCATTCTTGGGTGGAGATGGGCTTTATTGTCTTGCTCTCTACCCTTTCAACTCAGCACAACCTACCTTGTTTTATCTGCATGACTCTATTCCCCATCTTCTCCCCTATTCCAGATATCCTTTGGGCAAATGCTCTGTTTGTTGTCCCCTACTTTGTCATTCAGTGGCTGATGGCTTCCAGAAAACAAAACCAAAATATTGTCCTGTTTTTACAAATACTTTAGTCTTCTAAAAAGTAAAAAAATCCATATTTTGAGATCTTACTTATGTGTTGTACACATAAATTGTACAGCACTATACTATATCATGATGCTATCCTGCAAAATTTTACTCTTTCTTCTTCTACATCTTAGCCTTTATTGCTTCAAGAGTTTAGCATGGAAATGACTTGTCAGACATAAAACATTGTGACTCTGGTGGTTTTTAGTTGCAGGGCTTCTCAACAGAAAATTCCATGATATTCTGAAACCGTATTTGGATGAGGTCATGTCTTGTTCTGAAATGGAACTATGATGTACAGTGACTACATCCAGAGTACAAATTCATTCTGTGCTCATGCAGTTCTGAGGTCTGATTTCACCATATTATTATGACATCCAAAAAGTCTCCACTGCAGCTGACTCTGTTACATGCTTTGCTCCAAAGGTTTCTCTTTGTAGTGTGTTACTTCCTCAGACTTAAAATCAGTTCCCTGTGATTCATGAGCAGTTTCATTTTGGCCTTTTTCAAACTGCTCTGCTTATATCACTTCTTTATAGAGCATTCTTTTCCAAATGGCTACTCCTTAACTGGAAGCACACAAAGGCTTTGAGCACAATAATGGCTAAACCTCCCTAAAGGACTCTTCACAGCAACATCAATTGAAATCAGTTACTAAAGCAACAAAACTCCACTGAAATCCAGGTAATAATTTATTGGTAACATCTGCAAAATTTTAATTTCATCAATGCTTTATTGTATCAAAAGAACAACACTCTAGAGAGTCTTGGTGATTTCTGAGGAGGGAAAAAAAGGTGACCAAGTTTGTCTGAATAGATAAAAAGGCTAAGTTCACACAGAGAGTTCTCTCCTGCTATGA
The DNA here is from genome assembly GCF_037042795.1 of Molothrus aeneus. Lineage (NCBI taxonomy): Eukaryota > Metazoa > Chordata > Aves > Passeriformes > Icteridae > Molothrus > Molothrus aeneus. Next base: position 36,527,666 of record NC_089680.1, read on the forward strand.
TCACAGAGTGTATCTCCAAGTATCTCTTCCATCAAAATAAAGGTTTGCTTTATCCAGATATCCGCATTCAAGTAAGACTCTCAGAGTCTATCTTGGAGACAGAGCAGTTCTCAAAATGTTCTAACAAGCAACATGATGTTCAGCTGTGTCAAACATATAAAGTTAGCAGGATCCATGACAAATTTAAGACTGGATTATGGTCTGACTGATTATGCTGGCACTCCTCATTTCAACCATCCTAAGGGAGTAAAATCTATCAGTTGTCCACAATTGAATCTACACTGGCACTTACATAAAACAAAAGGGACTGTGATCTTTATAACTTGCCTAAATCCAGCTCTGAAAATAACTTGCCTACTTTTCTCTCAGGGCTTGCTAGGCAATGTTCCTGAAATTTACCTGCTGTAATTATACTTAAGATGGCATTATGTGTCATCTGGTGCTGTTCTCAGGTTTAACTTCAAGCCATAGAAAACACGAAAGTGTTGACAAGGGTCACCTTAGCATTTGTATTTATTATGTACTAATTAATGTCAACATTACAGAGCAGATTTATTTCATTTTCTCCACTAGTTTAAGTCTCTGATAACACAGGAGTAGGTAGCCTTTAATTGGTAATCTTTAGCAGTTTGAATGAGAAATTTAAATGGACTACTTCAAATTTAGGCCATGAAAGGAAAACCAGCCTTTTAGTACAAAGCTTCAAGAACTTTGTGATGATGGCTATTTACGTTACTGTAAATTATTATGCGTTAACAATTATTTACAATACAAAATTGAGATAATATCTTGATTTTAATTCTTCTCCTCACTTTTATATTGGTCTTCAACACATGCTTAATGATTTTGGAAGAAGTGTGAAGTAATATTTGCAAATACTTAATGGCTGTATTGTTCTCCTTAACTCTTGCTCTGCAGCTCACACCAGGAAGCAGTATGACTCATTTCATACAATTAAGCCCTTTTGAAAAGAAATATTCTCTACGAAGTGGTGGTGGCTTGTGTTTTATCATGATAGAAATCAGAACTTATCTATAATAGACATAGAATACAAATAGATACAGCCTTTATATTGGAAGAGAGGATGACTAAATACTAATTATTTTAAACACTTTGAAAAGGGGAAAGGAAACCTTACTCACCTCTTCCTACATGAGAAATAAAACTGCTTTTTTATTATAAAAAGCAAATCTTATAGCATACCTGTTACCCCACATGCAGCAACGCAGAAGCTGTGTCCCTGTGTGTGGAAGCAGATTCTCTGTTAATTTCAGTTGCAAATCAGCATTAATTTTTTTCTGCAGCGTGTGAAGTTTATTTGTAGCAGAGATCAAAAATTGGGATGATGGTATCAAGGAAAAAACTTCAATACTCAACATGGTTGATGCAGCACAAAGAAGAGTTACGGCTATTATAGTGAATAAGCTAAATGCAGTAGTCATAAGATCTCTGTGGAAAATAAGGGGTATTTTTTCTATGCAGACTTTGGTTTATGCAGTATTTTCATAACTGGGAATATTCTCATATTTTCAATTTGCTTCATCTGCTACATACCAAACGAAAAGCATTAAGAAACACATGTGGCAAACTTTGACATTCTAGATTTATAAATAGTTAAATTATCCTTATTTAATAAAGTTAATTTTGACTGTGCATACATGGACTGTTAGTCTTCAGATGTTTAATTATGAGCTTTTACAAAGGACCTTAATTTTATGTATTCAATGAGACTGACAGGACAGTTTCTCCTTTTATCTTCAGTATTTTTTGTGGAGAATCCCCTTCCCTTTTTTTTTTGCCCTTTTAAAAAAGCAACTCTGTCCCACTGGCTATAGAGCATTGTGAGTCCTAACTGGTAAAAAAAATTATTCCCTTGTTCATTTTTCTGAAGTGTTCGACAGTATAATATCTGCGTCTGTACATAGCTTTACAGTAACCTGAACATCTAAAATGGTAGCAACTTTTCTACTCTCAGACACAGGAAGATCAATGTCAAAAATATATGCTATGTATTTTGGGTATTGAATTTACAAGCTAATGATCTGATAGTTTTATTTTGTGGGATTTTTAATGGCATCTTTTTGGTCACATTGCTGACAAAAAACACTTACAAATTAATGTTCAGCATTTCCACAGAAGAGGCAAAAAGGATCCCATGATACACCTGGTTAAAGGCAGATATCACTATTGTAGACATTACATTTGGGAATATTGTATTAGGCACTTTTAATGGAAAAGACATCAGCACTCTTCAGGAATAATTTCTGTCATTCTTGAACTTTGAATACTCATCTAGCAAAACATGACAGCTTTCTTTGCTCTTTCAGTTAATAACTGGAATCAGTTTGCCAGGGGCTCAAATGAGCATCCTAATCCACACAAGAGCAGGAGGGAAGCTGGAGGCAGCTCAGTTATGTGTATGTACACACACATATGTGAGTACATACACATACATGTACACAAACATGTATGTGCCTTTGTCCAGGCTCAGCTCTGACAGGTTGTGGCAGTCAAAATTGTTGTAAGACACACTTAGGATCTTAAGAGTTATTTTATTTTCATATACAAGATATTTAGGTCTTGATTCCTCAACAAACCCTTAACTCTTTGGAGTGATGCATCATATTATACATCACTGAATCATAGATACAGTGCTGTAAACAAGGTATTGTGAAAATTTCTTGGAGTGAGGAGAACTCAGCTTGTTAGAATGTATATCAAAATATATCCTGTAATTATGCTAGACCACCCTGTTTTTAGGGCAAGAGTTCCTCCTTTTTCATAGACAATGTAGAATTAAGACTCGTTTGCCTTCAGGAAAAGATTTTTTCCAGCAGTTAGATTAAGTTAAAGGCACATCCTTCTGATCTCATCTCATATGTGATTTATGTGGAGTGTGACAGCCATATGGAAAATATCACTGTGAGTTTTGTTTAATTTTGTTTTGGTCTATATGAAGGTTTTTAAGACAGCCTAGTTAAATCATCCAGGGAAGAGATAAAGAATACTATTAGATCTATACTATAAATTTTAAAATGTCATGGAATGTGGCGGTGAATTTGTACCAAATAGAGATATCTACTTCTTAGAGTTTTTCTATGGGAATCAAAAAGCCTTTGTAATGTCAGTTAAAGAGGACAGCACAGTTCTTCACTTTCGTCATGGAGTTGTTAATAAAAAAAAAAAAATAAAAAGGAAGTTTAAAACTAACCAGAAGTCATAACCATTATAAACTGACAGTTTCTGATGGAAAATATCTTTCTTGAAAATTGGAAACCTCTAATGAAATAGACAGCCTGATTTATGACCTGTACATTTGCCATGGCTTTCAACTCAGCTCCAGATGAAACATCATGCAGTTACTTGCTCAACCCGTTTTCTTTTCCCCTCTCTGCCTCCCCACTGTAATGGGGATGAGAATGAAAGTGAATCTTCTATATTGAGATAAGAACAGTTTAATAATTGAAAATAAAATACAATAAAATAATAATTTTAAATAATAAAAATAATTATAAAAAGGAAAAAACCCAAACAATTGATGCATAATACAATTTTTCACCACCTGCTGACTGAAGCCAGACCCACGTTCCTGAACCTAGATCACCACGCTTCCCAGTAACTCACTCCAGTCCTAGGCATGACTTCTGTGGTGTGGAATATCCCTTTGGTCATTTTGGATCACCTGTCCCGGCTGTGCTCCATCCCAGTTTTGTTAGGGTTTTTTGGGGTTTTTTTTGCATATCTCCTCACCGGCAGAGCATGAGACAAGGGAAAAATAAAAGTCCTTTACTTAGGATAAGGAAACTTGGAAAAAACCAAAATATCAGTGTGTTAGCAACACTATTTTACCTGAATACTAAACACAGCAGTGTAACAGCTGCTAAGAAGAAAGTAAGTCTAATAGCTGCTAAGTAAGAAAGTAAGCTGAAACCAAGAGAATATTGTAAATAAAATGGAATAAGTAAATAGAATAAATAGAATTTAAAAAAAAGAAAAGGTATATAACTAAAAAAATGGAATCAGAAATTACTTTATTATGAGTCTATACAAAATATAAAATTTAATCATAAATAGACAAATTTGTAGTTAGTATGCCATAGATGTAATGCATATTACCAGCACCTAACATTTCTATATATTTTTTTTTGCCTATCCAGTAAACAGCATTGGTAATACTAATTTGATATTCTAAATATAGTAGTAGCAGTCCATGTTCAAGGAAGATGTTCATTTGGTGAGATGAATAAACAGAATTTTTCTGCTGTGTAATTACTGCAGTATGTCATTAATGTCTTGTAATGAGTAACATTATATACAGTGACACTATCTATGCTTGCAGATTGAATTGAATAAGAACCCTTGAGTTTTTAATTTCTTCTATTCATCATCTATTTTATACCCTTAAATAATTTTTCTGTCTGAAGAATGTGATTTCCTTGCAATGAGATAGCTGAAATTCAATTTTTCAAACCTTTTTGGTTTTATTGGAAAGATGCATGCCAAGTAAAGGTCAGGCTTCTGGGCCAATGTTGCATGGGGTGCTGAGCTGAATGGACCCACTGCAGCTATTCTTATGGCTTAATGATATGTAAAATAGAGAACAGAAAATCTTCATTAACGATTCCCTGTGTTATTTAATGAGATAAAGGGAAGCAAAAGTGTGTAGGAGTCAATTGAGAAAAATGGGTCTTCAAGGGCAGCAGCAAATTTCAATAGCAAAAGTGTATTGGCAGAGTTAAAAGAACATATGTTAAAACCAGATCCATCTTTGTAAGATAAATCTAAACATTAAAAATTGAAGCCAAGTATATGCTGTTATTGAATATTTGTCTAACTTTGAACTGGGAAGTCTTTTCCAGTGTGTATTTGACATAGACTATATAAAACCATTTTCATTATCCCCATATGTAACAGAAAGACTCGCGATATGTCTTTGCAATCTGTGCACTGGTGTAAGCAAGAGCTGGTTCTTGTTCATAACTTTATTACATGGCCCATATATTATGAATTTTTGTTTGCGTGTTTGCTTTGGCTGGCAGTATGTAGGACATATAGCATACTATCTCAGATTAATACGAATTAGCACTTACAAAAAACCCATGCAAATAGTTTTGGACAATTCAAGCAATAGTCTTCTTTTAAAGTAAATTAGCAGTACATTTTTTAGAAAATTAATTCTCTAAAAAGTGGGAGAGACAATCAAATATTCATCAATCAAGAAGATATGCGTTGAAATTACACTTGTATTCTCATATTTCTTTTGCCTTTTCATTTAGAGTTAAAAAATTGCACATATTCAGCAATCAGGGAATGTTCAACAGAAATATTTAAAATAGTTATTTAGACAAATAAATAAATACATATGAAGGGAAAATCTTCAAAACAATCATGGGAAGGGGAGTTTTTTCCAGTCTATTAATCTATAAATGAAGGTTCTTAATTATAATTGTATTCTGGACAGACCAAATCTTCCTCAGAATAGTTTGTCACATGTTCTGAACCATTTTCATGTCATCTGTCAATTCTTTGTCATATTTTTGTGAAAAAATTCTTGTCACAAGGAAAAAGGTCTAGTCAGAAGATAGAAACTGACACTATATAATGAAGAAAAAATCTTTTATATATTTGGGCTGTGAATGTGAGGAACACCTGACTTTTCCTTAAAATGTTTTCTAGTTTGTGAAAACCCATGACATTGGCTGAGGTCATCTAGTCAAAACTGTCAAAACTCTGCAATCTGACAGTAGTAATAGGAGTAAGAGGAGTCAAAATCCTACATAATTTTCTCTCATTCAGCAAGAGATTTTCTAATTATTCTGTAATATCTAATTATTTCCCGATGTCAAACTAACTTCTAAAAGTTTTGCAAAAATTGTTAAAATTTGATACATAAAAATAGTAATACAAATATACCATATACCAAAATGAATTAAAAGACACAAGCTTAGTATTCTACATTTACTTAGACTTGGGTAAATGAATAAAGCATAATAAAAATGTAACTTTTGTTAAGTTAAAATTCAAAAAAAGTGTTGAAAAACTTTTCATAAGGCAAGTAAATAAGAAGATGCTTTATTAATACTTGAATCTTCAACAATATTATAGGCAAAAACTATGTTTAAGTTTCATTTTATTTTTGTCAAGTGTTTTGAGAGATTTAAATTAAACTGTGTGGCAATCCAAAATATCAGTATCCATCCACACAGTAAAATCTCAGATGGATAAGTTTTACATCAACCTAAATGTATCAGATTCAAAAACTGAAGATAATTATTTTACATAAATGTTGATTTTAGAGAATTTTTGAGTATTGTAATACACTGTAGACCACATCTTCATGGAAAAATTTAGATAGCTCTTAAGATATCAAGATTAACTGGTTTTCATTTTTCTGCCAAAATTCCACAAAAGTCAATCCAATCTCAAAGTGCCTTCATATATCCTGATGCTGAACTTTTCCTCTGAAATTTCCCTTGAGACTAATTTAAATATGGTCTAAATTAGCTGCACACTCATTATTTTGGAAACAGTATGTCAAAGTAAGTTCACTTTTTCTGGCTGCATACTGTAAAAAGGTGTTAAAGCTGAAGATATGTTTCATGTATTGTTTTCAAAAATTCATCCTTCGTGGAGGAAGAAAAGAGCTCAGACAAGTTCCATGGAGTATATCTGGTATCAATGAGACTTCAAAATTATAATAGCTCTGTACTTTGAATCTACCCAAATAAGATAAAAGTTGTTATGTCCAATAGGCTGTTCAGATTTGTAGAAAGTGCTTTGCAGTTGATATAATATTCCATCCCACATGTGATCACAGGCCATGAGATGGGAAGATATTGTTTGCTGTAAATTTCCCAGTAAATTTTCATGGCCTCCAAGACACATGACTGGGAGGAAGTTTGGAGCCTCTCAGTTGTTCCAGTCTAGTGCTGCTGAGGGCAACCTGGTGTCTGGGGTGCAGGCATCAGCACTGAAATGGAGAGTTTACTGACCCAGCATGGCTCCTGAAGTGCTGCTCTTCCCACTTTAATTCCTTCTTTGGTGAAGAATCTTCAATGCATAAATTAAATCAATTTTGTATCTGGAACAAATATTTCCAGTTGTGCGTATGTACCCATTATGAAATGAAAAGAAACTATTCCACTTCACGCACAAGGAAAAAACTGTTCCGTAGATAAAACTACTGGTTTAAAATCAACTTTAGTTGCGATTAAATTAACTACAAATATAAACAAACAAAAACCCCAACCAAACAAGAACCCAATAAACAAGCTACTACTGAGGGAAACCCTCTGATTATCCTCTGATCTGATTTTTCTTAAATTATTTTTAGATTTGCCTGCCTTCATTACCTTTTTCTTCTTTTTCTTCCTTAACTAAAGAGCTAATTGGCATGGTATTCAATTTTCTTGCTTTTTAGCTTGGGCTTTTTTTCCTTCATAATAACTCTATTTGCATGTTGGAGAATGGTTACTTGAGGCTTAGGTTAGATATATTTATTTATTTTAGCTTTCTGTTGTACAAAGCTGAAGTAGTTTCTGAAAGGTTTTATAACAGCTGGTATTTTACAACCTAAGTAGAATCAGATGTAGCCTTATACTAATGTCACATTTAAAAGACTAGTGCAAGTTTTCAGCTCACATCAGTCACATTTTCCTCTTTCCAAGAGAATGGATTCCTCTTAGACTGGGTGTTAATGCAATAGAAAGTTTACCTGGATTGAATTCAATCTCATAATATCTGTGCATGCAAAGTTATAGAGACAAAATGGTTTCAGGACAAATAGAATTAAGAACAACCTATAAAAAGTCTTATGCATTACATTTATCATTTGTATCAGATGCAAGGGAAACACACAGTATAGGTGACTGTCCCCCTTTGCCTGTTTTTTTCATCATCCTGTAAACCCTTTGACACCTGCCAAGAGTCCGTGACAAATTGCTTCTGTTTCCAGCAAGGCACTGAGTGTGGCAGCACATGGAGCAGTTGCATTGTGATTGCAGGCCAGAGAGCCCCTCTGAACTGCATCTGAAATTCTGAATTCCTGATTCCACTTCATTTTAGCAATTCCAAGGCAAGGCATCCTGATTCCCATTCTGTTGTACACCTCTTCTACCTGTCTGCTTTCACAGAGGTATTATTGGGCACATTCTTTCCCTTCGCTTCTTTTTCCTTCTCTAGTGAACTGCAGCCTGGGAAAGGTAAGTGTCACCCCTTTGGAGACAGGCATAAGGTATTCCCCTTTTGGGAATAGTCCCACGTTCATTGTTCACACAAGGTGCCATATCTTTCTTTCTGTCTTGTTTCCTGTTAGGTTTCCACCTTCGCAGCCTCCTTTGATTTAATGCTGGGAATTCAAGATGATTAACACCAGCCAGACAGATTGAGGTGCTTATAATACTTACACATGATACGCACACAATACTTCCAGTTTTCCAGTTCTCCATGATAGTTTTTTTTCTGTGCTGAATGTAAACATCTTTATATCCCTCAGATTTTCATGCTGTAGTATAAAATGCACTTCATAATTTCATTGTGTGTGAAAGTAGCACTGTAGTATTACTTTTCTGGGTTTTTTTTTTAGTTGGGACCTCTAAGAACATTGCACAGAGACTGAGATAGTGGAGGCCAAGTAGATGTAGCTTCATAAATAAAGGCAATTTCATGGATAATTTTGAGTTGTTGAATTGTATAAAATGTCTTACAGGTATGAGAAAACAACTTTATATATTGCTGTTTTTCAGAGACAGAGTAGGTTCTTAGACAGGGTTATTCACACATCATTACTTTGTATTAGTGGAAAATGCTTTGCTATTCAATAAGAAACATACCTCAGAATATGAAACTTCATAAAATACATAATAAATTATATGATCTTTATTTAGACTTCATAGAGAAAAAATTCTGAAGTTATTTGTAGAGGAAATTCAATCAGTCTGAGTTCACATCATGAATCTTAAAAGTTATTTGACCATTTCAAGTCTACCAGTGGGAAGACACTCCTTCTCCCTTTTGATCTTTTGATATATGTGAGAACATCTCTTCTGACTCACCTGCTTCTTCAAAGCTAATTCGGTCTGTGGCTTTTTCAGATATTAGTCTTAACTGATTAAACTATGCTTACGGTCTGTCTCCCCCCCTCAAAAATAATAAAAAAAAAAAAGAAAAAGAAAAAAGAAAAAAACCCTAGAAATTAAAAATTATTAGGGTTTGTGCCCATAGGTGAGGGAATCTGTTTCTGAGTGACTTTCTACTTTATCTGCCTAATCAGTAATTGGTTGGAGTACGACTGGGTGGAAATAAACAGCTAACTTCCTGCATCCATGGTGGTGACAGATGCAGATGAGATGAGGAGCATTTGCTTTCCAGGCACAGGACTGCTCAGCTCCTTTGGAGCAGCATACTTCAATGACGTTGATTATGTAACATTTTGTTTCCAGTTTTCCCAGGAATACATCCTTTGAGCTGTTAGTCTTGTGCTGCTTCTCTTGGGATAAAATGAATTTACCACCTAGCTGTGATCACCTGGCTCTGGGGAAAGTGGCTAGATTCCAGAATGCTTGCACTCATGGATCGCCTTATGCTATTAACAAGCCAATTGATATTAAACAGCAAAGGAGACGGTATGAGACTTTATTATTCTTCAGCAAAGTGTTTGCATTGTCTACGGCTTGCTGCCTTTAAACCTTCTGTCCTTGTGTGGAGAGAGAGGGGGAGAAGGGATGTACCATAAAAACCATTTTGCTGTTTGTGTCCTCTGTATTGAATCATGGAAGAGAAGTGTAATGAAAAAAGGAAAAGGTACAATACCAGGTAACAGAAAAAAATTATTGCAGCAGAAAATTATATTTGTGCTGTATGTGTGTGCAGTTACCAATAATTAGAAAGTTTTTCAGGGATGAAAGGTAAAACTAAGGCTATTTTCTTTAAATTTCAAGTAAAATATATACTAGGAATATAATTTGACTACCGACAAATAATTTCTTAATCTAATTTGTCGAATATTATGTGCATTATGTATGACAGTAGATACTTTCTATCTTTTTCTTTGGAATATATTTGTTACATATTTCAGCAAAGTAACTGAAACAGCCTTTTGCATATTGTTCATTGTGGCAGAATTTTATCAAGCTGTGACATGAAGAAAAACTTCCTTTATTAATGGAATTGAAAGAGGTACTGAAACTTCTTGTGTGAAAAAATCACTCTGCCTTGATTTTGTCCAACTGGAAAAAAAAAAGGGGGTGCAAAGTTCCATGTTAGTTGAGAGATATTTGATCAGCATTTTAGCAGAGGCTTTTTTGAGTTAAAAAAAAAAAAAATTCTAATGAAAAAAGCTGCCTTAAGAAAAAGAAAAAATTTTTATACCAGCTGCCTTACGCCAAATATTTTCAGGTGAAATCAATATTTATAGTCCAAAATCCTTCATGTATTTATATATTTGATAGTATTTTTAATTGAAATTACCAGGTTATATATAGATTTTAAATAGAAAATTCAACTTTTGACTAGGAGAATGAAAAATCTACTGGAAAACGTCAATAAAAATCTTTCTCCAGTTGAAAGAAAAGTACTTTTCCATAATATTTCTGATGTTAATTAAAAAAAAATCTCGTTAGAAAGGTAACCACACTAATATGAAAATTTTGAGTACTTTTTACTGTAATGCTTAGAGAGCCCCATGATTTTGATACAAATTCAAATTTCCTCTTAATTGCTTACAGTTTGAAAAATCAGTGTAATACATAATTTTTCCCAAGATTTTATTTTGTTGTCCTAGGATAGTATCAGGCTATGCTAAAGCTTGAGCTTTGATTTTGGTATTAGAAGGGTATATTTCCCTGGTCTATTGTTGATTCCCTACAATGTAGACTTCCGTGTTTGCTGAGTATATATCAATATAACTTCATCAGAGCTGGTGATATACCGGGGAGAAAAAACAAACCAACAGTGAAATACAAATTATCTTGTACAAATGCACAACTTGATTTTACAACTAGTGATTCATTTTTTGTCTGTAAGCCAGAGAAAGTTCCTCTGTTACATGGCATTAAGAGTGGGAAATGTATCCCAGTTTCAGCTGTCTTTAAAGAATATGGAGATTGGTGCTAGCAACTGCTGAATATGATATGATATATCTGTCAGTCTCCATCTCCATGGCCTTTCTAATGTGTCACATCAACCTGGAGGCTATTGCACTACTGCCTTTAAGAAAGCTGATGCTCTCTTGCTTAATAACTGTTCCAGTTAAGATTTTAACCTTTATTATATTGATGTGATACTTTGGTTTCTGTTTTTGTAAAAGATTGATGCATTGTGTGACTATTCATTCTTCTCCTTCCCTTTGTGACAGCTCAAACCCAAATCAGTTTAAAAACAAAATAATATAAGCAATTGAAGATCTTCCAGAGTTTCATTGTTTTCTACTTTTTGTTTCACCTTCTTTAGAAAACTCATAAACAACAAGTGCAGGATTGTTCTTTTTACAATGTGGACTACTTGCTGACTTTTTCAGGGAGACGAGGTTCTATGTACGAGCTAATTTGAAATATATACCAAATGCATATGGGTCACATTTTTCAGTGCCTTAGTTTGAGGCAGGTCTTGTAAAAATGTAGGTGAAGAATTTCTAAGCAAAATATAATTATTAGTTTTGTCATGCCAAGTAAGAGAGTAGAATTCAAACTATTTAAAAGGATTAAGGCAAATGGGAGTATTTATATAGTGGAAATGAAAATATTTATTGTAATATTGAAGCCAGAACTTGAAGCAGACCATGAAACATTTAAGATGACTGCGTCACTGAGAATGCTCCTACCTCCAAACACACCAAATTAGTCCTTCTGAGGGAGGATTTGCAACAATAGTTTTCATGGCTAATAGAAAAGAAGTGCAGAGTGTGAATAGAAGAACTTTAATGGGTATTGTTTGCCATTAGGTAGCACTTATTCTACCTAGTAGAATAAATGTTTATTCTTGCTTTCAGTGGGTGTATGAGACACAAGAGTTTTTCTTAAAGATCACACTCTGTGTTGCTCGACATGTAAGATGTCTCCTTGGTGCCTTTGTTTTTTGTCATCAATGCAAAAATATCATCAAGGTTTGGGGAAGTAATTGCATCTTTCATAATGAGGGACTCAGGAGGTGAGAGGTAGACATATTGAGGTTGTGGGGTTAGAACTATGAATTACCCTGATAAGTGCAGGTCTTGTGTTAGAGAAAAAAACAATCACTTACACTTGCACATATAAACCTTCTAAATAGACACACACACAAATATATACGTTTAGAAATGATGTAATGCTTGTTTTCATGGCTGTTACCAAAACTAATCTCTCTATTTCAGTAGTGCTAGCTGGATGTTTCCCAGTGTGCCTTTAATACTATTACAGAACTATATAATACCAAATTCCTTGAAGATTTTCAAACTGATAATTCCATATTAGCTTTAGGAAGAAATGTGCCAGATGTTTGTTTCAAAGGAGATTTTTTTATTTTAGATTTTTTATATCATAAGGCTTCCACATGCTAATAAAAAAAATCCCCAACAAATGGGAGAAACATTTCAGGTTTCTAATATGAAATAGATTTAAATTAACCTATATGCAAGCCTTTTAAAATTTTGTGTCACTTGAAATTTCTGCATTAGAATTATGTTCTGGAATAGGATGAAATTTCAGTATTGCAATACTGCCCGTTGAAGCAAAAAGATTGTTCCTGATATTGTCCTGCCCAGGAGTACAAAGAGGCGGTTTTGTTGAATCACCAAGCCAGTTGCCATTTTGTAATAATATCTGTTAAATGTTTAAATTCCAGTGTCACAGTGGTTAGGACAGACTAATGGCAATGTTTTAGTTACATCTTCATGACCATAGAAACAGAATGAAACAATCAGTGAATCCCAATGTATGGTGAACAATGTTGCAAAGCTCACCTTGTTCCAAGAAGGAAGGCTTGTTTTTTTTCCTACTGAAAAATAAAAACGAACCCCAGAGGGAAATGATATCCAAAGTGTAGGGGGAAAATATTTTTCTTTGAAATACAATATATCACACACACTGTTAATGCAGTGCTTTGGTGGCCTGGTAGAGCTGGAAGTGACAGCTTAATGAGCACTTGACTGGTCAGATGTTGATATAAAACTTGAGTATAAAACCCTATCATTAGTGCTTCTTAATCTGTGGCACAAGCAGACACAAACCAGGGAGCTGAATTGTTGTTTAATTTATTTCTGTTCTGTTCTCACTTGGTGTGAGCAACTTCATTTCACAGACAGGTCTTGTGTTGCAACATTTTACTACTCTATTTTGTCTGATATGCTCTCTAAAAACTACTTTTTATTTTGGTGCAATTCTAAAGTGTGTCACCTCATCATATGAAAACTGTGTCATATTCTTTCAGCTTTCCCTGTTCTAACTCTCCATTGGGTAGATTATTTTTGAAATTAAACTTCTGGAGCATTTGAAAGAGATGCTACTCTAGTAGGTTATTTTGTGATCAAAAAGTGTAGTGGCATAATGAGGAAGACCTCAACTGATTTACAATGCTGTTCCTTACGGTAAGATTCCCCTTCCTTTTTCTACCTCATCCTCTATTGCCCTGGATGGTGTTTATCTGGTTTGGGATCAATCTGAATAAAGGTAGAATTAGTCCAGCAAAGAAATTATGGCAGTGGATTTTTTCAGGAATTACAATGACTCACAGAGTATCAAAGTAGTTTAGAAATAAATAGTTGTGGTATTTTGGTTGCAGCAATAAGAACTGGAGAGATATTATTGAAGTCGGCATGGCCTGTTGCTTTTAGAATGTGGTTTGCTAATCAGTAATTAAATATTACATAGTAGTGCTTGAGGGTGAGGGGAAAAGAGTAAGAATAACTGAGAAACTTTTCTTTATACTAATTTAGCTTGACAGTAGGGTCTGATTTCAAACTTTCTCTTCACTGAAAGCAGTGTTCTGAAACCAAGTACTGATATTTCCTAAATCACCTGACTTAGGTAACACTGTATTGCAATGAAATACACCGATGGTTGATGGTGGATTTAGGCACATGGACATGTGCCAGAAAAAGTTCTAAAGTTTGAAGACTGTCATTCTACGAGTAAGAATATAAAATGCTCTCTCAGTCCTAGGAAAAAAGCAGCTCTGTCACTAGCGACTGATTTTAGAGTATTGGCAGCTGCACTTCTTAGAAGCTTTAACTGAACATGTTTAAGAAATTACCTAAATAACTGGTCAATTCTTTATTTTCATACAGTGAGATAGATCAAGAGAAATAATGAGGACAAAAAAGCTCCATCCTTAAAAGTTGAGGGAAGAGCTACCTGAAGTACAGCAGTCATCCTGAGGGCTGAGGCATGGGGCTGTGCTACCTCATTTCATTGATCTTTGGTAATAACTCTTGCCTTTTGCAGTCAGAAGAAAAAAGTTCTTCACCTTCAGTCTCAACTAGTGCAATTTGAGAGCTTGGGCAGACATACAGAAAGTAAAATCAGGTAACTCAAACACTCAGTCAGTGCTCTCAGCCTACTGTTCTGCTGATAACAATTAAACAGATGTTTGATCTGTTTGTGAATCAATTTCTGAACCCCAGCTGTGTCTGGATTTGGCCCTGGGTATTAATTTACCTTCTAGTTTGCTCAGGCAGTAGTACCTTCTACTATTTCTGTCTTTTAGATGATATGATATATTTTCTGTCAAAATCTAAAGCTAAAACGTTTAGCCTGTGGCTTTTCATAGCCTAAAAAGTTACACAACAGTCTAGATTTGAAGAAGAATGAAAACTTTTTAAGTGTAGCTGCCTATTTGAGCCTTAGTCTTCATGATGAGCAGGTTCCTTAATGATTTATCACACAATCATTTTATATGCACCTGGCATATAAGAAGCCTGACAGGCTTTTTGGACCAGGGTAAGTTATGACCAGCCAAGGTAATGCTCTTTAGCAGGATAACTGGACTGGTGTTGAGGAAACCCATATGAATGCTATGCTACTGTTCCCTGAGAGACTTGCAAGCAAAGCAGTTATGGTGGTTTGGATTAAATTAGTATAAAATGAGTATCCATCTTTAAATTTAAATTTATTTTCAGAAAATAGAAAACGTTTAATGTCAAGTAGGGTGCATTAAACAAACTTTTGTGGAGATCTTGATTTAAGTGGTGAAACAGGAAGAAATTCAATGACAATCTGAGGAGGGGTCAAAAGGCTTAGTGTCATAACTGAGATCAAATCCAGATGAAATTCAGTGTAGACAATACAAAGTGTTTAGGGAGAGGAAACAGACTGTGTAAATAGGTGGGCAGCTCTGCAGAGAGCTGTTAGGAGAGGACTTGTAGATTATAGTGAATAACAAACACGGTGGTGATAGTCCATCTCAAATGTACCAACCTTGGTATATTCCAACCTTACCAAGCTTGGAAAGAACCTCAGTGTACTGAGTACTTAACAGAAGAACAGGTTTAAATAAAAACTGATAAATATGATGTTAAGATGTGTGGGAAAAAAAAAATTTCCAAGTTCCATTCAGAAACAAAATCTTGATGTTTTAATAGCTCCCTGAAAACATTATGTCAACATTGTGTAGCAGCCGAAGAGGAAAATTGTATCTGGAGTTATGATGAAAAGCGTAAGGAACAGAAATCTCCTGATTTCAAAAAAAGGGTAGTTGAAAAAGCTACAGAAAAAGATAGCAAACATGATGAATAGCAGGAACATCTCAGAAACTGAACAAAGACTGGGGATTTTCAGCTTAGAAAAGAAGGACAACTGGAAAGTTTGAGAAGGATTATGAAGATTATGGCTGGATAACAGCTGCTCAGTATCTTTCTCAGAATAATGACAAAGTACTGGTCAGGAGCAGGGAAGACACTTTTCCATGAAATATGCAGTTCAAGTATGGAAATCTTCATCAAAGGAGTTTCTCATTGAGTTTACATGGGTCAAAAAAGCAGTTTATATTTCTATGTTTATTTATTTGCCATAAGAGGATATTATTACAAATTATTTACAAGCCACATTCATCAGAATTAATTCCATACTTTTAAAAAATTATTTAGTCACTTCTATTCCTTCACTATGAAGAAATATTTCAGATTTGGTTAATAAACAGGAACACCATGGAAGTTCAACCTTTCTATTCATAGTCTACAAAAAACAATGCAAAACCATAATGCAAGAAGCAGCAATGGAAGTATACCTATTTCGTAATATACTTGTAACCAGGTCTCCTAACAGCAGTGTGGTAATTAGCCAGTGTACACTAAGATGATGCCATTAACACCCCTCCTTCTTTTCAAATGCTTGAGGTAGAACGTGGCTGATAACAGAAAGTGCTTGTGGAAGAATGGGATAAACAAGCTATCATGGTTTATCAGTGGGCTGAGTTGCTGACTGAGCTTTGTTTATTGTGATGGGCTACAGGAATGTGCAAAGGGAAGTTTAAATATGGGATCAGTGGGCAACACTAAGCATATTGAGTGCCAGTAGTTATCAGTCAACATGAAGACTTCTGTCTGATGGGAGAGCTGTTGTGTGGGAGCTATGGGGATTCTGCATGTGTCCTGGAACACTTATTACTTCTACTAACGTGCTATGATGAGCTGACCTGGTGGATGCCAGGTGCCCACCAAGCACCCACCTCAACGGAACAGTGCGGACAGAAAATAAGATGTAAAAACTTGTAGGTCAAAATAAAAACAGTTTAATAAAGTACAAGCAAAGTCTGTATGGAAGCAAAGGAAAAAATGCATTTTGTTCTCTATTTCCCACCAGTAGATGATGTTCAGCCACTTCTTGGAAAGCAGGGCTTCAGAACACATAGAGGTTTCTTCAGGAGACAAATATGAAGAGTAAATAGCACCTTTTCTCTGTCCATTCTTTTAGCTTTTGCTGCAGAGCAAATCCTATATGGTATGGAATAACCCTTTGGTCAGCTGCACCCCCTTCCTTGATTTTGCCCATTCCCAGCCTACTGATGCAGGGAGGTTGTGTTGGGAGGGCCAGCACCTCCCAGCAGTCCCAAAACACAGGTGTGTTATCAACATCTTCCTGGGTACCACTGCAAAGCACAGCACTGTGAGGACTGCTGTGGGGAAAACTAACTCTGTCTCAGCCAGACCCAGTGGTCACACACACCTGAATTTTACCTCAGTCTTGTATAAAAGATAATTAATAGTAGTTTTTCAGTTACTAGCATTCCTGTGGGCATATGAGTCATTTAAGGGAGTAGTGCAGGTGCATTAGGCTACGTTAATGTAACTGAAAATTTTTCAAAGAAAATTGCAATATAAGTTAATTTTTAGATATTTCTACTAATGAGATCACAGTGCTTCAGAAACTGGCCCAGTGTAGTATAAATTTAAATTTTCCAGACTAGTAACTTGGCCAAAGTTTATGCAAGCTTTCAAAAATTGGTTGAGAGCTGGGTAGTAGGCTTGAATGTTTCCCTTTATCTCCCCTTATACAAAAACACAGCTAAGATTTTTTTCACTTGTTCAAATACTGAGTTTTATAGCTGTAGCTCCCTTCATGTGGAAAAGATCTTTGTATGATATGAAACCTTTTAACCCTTATTTTTCTTTTACTCTTAATACTCCTAGTCTGTTTTATAATTCATGTGGCAAATATCCATCATAACACTGACGTAAAATAATGCACTTATAATTTATATACACTGCTAAGAATCAAACACGTTAGGAAGCTGTCCACTGAACTTTATAAGCACCCTGATAAATTATAAGATGTATGGTTTACGTAAACAAGTAGTACAATTGTATATTTTCCTTAACCTGTCAGTATATTTCAATAAAAGCAACATCACATAGCTATTAGAAAAGCTTATCAGATATATCATCTAACAAAGAGCATCTAAGAAGTAAATGAGAACCAGCAACACATGTTGGCAAATAGATGAGGATTTTTTTTCAACTTAGTAATGGAAATGTACATTTAAATAGCTTTATGACTGAGAAAAATTACCAAAACCAAAAATATTTGAAGTAAATGCTTGCATGCTGGAGTAAGTTCATGACTTGATAACGGTGCATTTCAGCCATTAAAATTCGAGGAGTTGCATAGATGCAAAACAGAAATTTGGACACTATGCATATTTGCTTTTTACATGTCCTCCTTTGAGTTTTCAAATGCCTGATTCCAGAGCCAAATGTGCTTGATGTCACAAGCACATAGAAATATTAAGACTTCTTTAGTTGTTTACTATTTTAGGAGAAGGATTAGTTTGACTTAGATGCCTAGTGTAAGGGATTCATCTTTCACTAATGGCTACTAAGGACTTGTGGCACTGCTAAATTCTAAATTCTTGCCATTTATTACTATATTTTTAAGGAAAGATATTGATGCACATCATGCTATTTCAGTCCTACTTTCTCATTCTATTATAGAGAACTAGATAAAGTTCATTCATTTGAGTTTTTTGTCACTTGTTTCTTCCTGTAGGTCTTTGCAATCTGCTTTAAATTGCTTCGACAATCTAAAATAGTCCTAAAATAGAAATTAATTTTCTTTGCTGCTCCTTACACCTAAGATTTTGCTAAGTTGCCATCCAAAAAAAACCCAAAACCACAAAACCAAAGCCAAAAACCAAAAAACCCAACAAAAAAGTGACCCAAATGAAGCAGGTTGGTATTTTCAAATTTACTTTCCAATTTATAAATGATATAATTACTTGTATTTGCAATCACTTCTGATCAGTCTGCTCTCTTCTACTGGTAGATTTTTTTCTCACTCTTTCGTCAGTAAACTATTGCAGGTGACTGTTCAGTGATATAATAATTTAAAGAAAAAGAGTTCTTTATGCTTGACTGGTTCATTAAATAACTCAAAATTTCTCCAGAATTTTTCCACACAACAAATATAGTCCTCTGTAGTACAGTAACAGCTCACACACATCTTTCATTTGCATCTGCTCTAGTGATGTTGTGATTAAGTTCTAAAATAATTTCAAGATAGAATATGGCATAATTAATTCAGTCTCTTTTCAAACATTTTAATAAAATGCTTTTTCTTGTCACTTAAACATCATTCAGATGACACTGTCATTCTTATACTTGTTAACTGTGTTTCCTAAAATGTTGCTGTTATTAGAGTGGATCACTAATACATCTTTTTGGGCTGGGAAAGCAATCATATCAGTGTCTTTTCTGCTTATGAGATATTACAGAAATAGATAATTCTGAATTATGCTCAGTTTAATCAGAAAAGCTTGGGACCCCAAAGATTTTCTGCTGAATTTCAAGGTGTACATAAAAGCACTTTATAAAAGACTGTATTTTGTAAAAGACTGTATTTTCCTGAAAAAAAAAGTGAAAACACAAATATCAAGTTTAATAAATTTAGATAAATTTTTCCTTTTGATATTGTTTAGTTGATTGACCCATTGGAATTATTTGAATATAAAAGCCTGTGTGTGGCTGGAATGTTTTTGGTTCACAGCTAATAACCCTGAGCCCTAGTTCACTTTGAAGGTTCCTAGGTATTGCAGTTAATCAAAATAAGCAGAGATAATAAGAACTACTGTTGTTGAACTTTGAGATAAGCTAGTGTTTTACTGATGAGAAAGTAAATGCATGGGGTAGACATTCTTAGTACTGATTATTTCTGCAACGTGTGATATGGCAGCTCTCTAAAATAAAACACCTATTGAAGAAATGTCACTTATCAAAGGGTAGCTAGATCTGAACTGATGAAAAGAGCATTTTCAAGGTTTTATGGAATAGCAATCAGCTTCACAAAAAAAAAAAAATATTAGGAATGTGGATTCTTTATCACAAAATAGAATCTCCCAAAGGAAATATCAAACACAAGGCAATATCAAGGCCGTCACTAAATGTGCTTTCCTCAAGATGACAGCTGTAATGGGACATAGTCTGCTGATTTATCACAGCAGAATATGCTGCCTCGGTAGAAAAGAGCAAACTTTATGACAATTTATCTGAGATAGGGCCACTGTGATTCTCTAGTACTGTATTAGTCTCTCCCATGATGCTGTAGCATTTTAGAGCTACAAAGACAAACACTTCCTAGCCCAATTCCCTTCTCTTCCCACACCTGGCAGAGAACCAAAAAACAAATGCCCCATTCCCAATCCCTCATTTGCAAGGCATGACAGAGCTAGGTGTATTGAGAATTTGAAAAATGGGTAATAAACTGGCCAACAAAATGATTGGAAAATGGGAAAGATAATCCTCCAACCACTGCATAATGAGTTGTGTGAAAAAAGGTGCTAACAGTAAGAAGTAACACTATGTGTTTGATTTCCTGTGTAGCAAGATAAGTGTAGAATTCATACTCTGTAATCCAGTATTCCACAATGAAGAAAAGAGTTTAAAAGTATTGGTTAAAAATGCAAATAAGACTTGATGGTCATAAAGCAAATTAAATTTCTATCCTTTTTTGTGTGGTTCTTAAGTAATTTCTTTAGCAAAAAAGAATGTGTTTTTAAGATTAGAAACTTGAAGAAAAGGGACTTAACAAGCAAAAGAAATTAAATTAATACAGCTACATCCTAACAATATTCAACTGGATTGTTATTCAGCTCCCAACCCAATCATTTAAAAGCAAAGATCTTTGTTAATAATCACCCAAATTTATTTTGTGAGTACTGAAACGAGAAGGGCACCTCTAAAGTTTTGTCCAAAATTGACCTTTAAGGTAAGTGAAATTAATCACATTTTCAAGATGCCTTTCTTTGTTCATTACTATACACAGACTACTGAAAATATTTCAAATTAAACTAAGTTTTAAATAACTGAAAGTAAGTGAGGGAAATTCTTTTCATGTTGAAACAATAGGGTTTTTTTGCAATAGGAACAAGTAAAGCTATCTAGAACAGTTTCTTGAGTTACCAGAAACAATGTAGAACACTGGATGAGAAGTCACCATTTTTTAAAATTCCATAGAAGAATATTCCATAATTACCATTTTACAAAATGAAGGCTTGCTGCATTTGCTGTGTGCATGTATAGTGACTGCTCTATTAAGGGCTGCTCAAGGACTGCTCAATCTCGATTTTGAGATTGAAATGTTGCTGTGAGAGTGCTCAAGCTCCTGAGATCTTATTTACTACAAGAGGAAAGTTTGGAGAACCCAGAATTATCCTTGAAGATAGAAGTTT
This sequence comes from Molothrus aeneus, assembly GCF_037042795.1. Lineage (NCBI taxonomy): Eukaryota > Metazoa > Chordata > Aves > Passeriformes > Icteridae > Molothrus > Molothrus aeneus. Next base: position 36,548,795 of record NC_089680.1, read on the forward strand.
CATTTTCAAGAATTTAACATGATTATCCATAGTTAAGTGTTGCTGGTTTAAATGCACATGTGAAATATAGATTGCTGCATGTGTAAGTTTTTGAAGAATTAAACAGCTTATTATCTGACTTTACCAATGCAGGAAAACTGATTCACTACTTGGTTATTGGTCTGATGTTCACTTCAACTTTTTCACTCAGTCTTTTAAATTCAAAATATTTTAGAAATAGCCTAAAACACACCACTAAATAATTCATAACTTTTAAATATTCAGTATTTTAATTTGGACTACACCTCCTTGATAAATAGCTTTTGGGATTTAAAGAATGAAATAAATGTAAGACTATATGTATTCCAAAACAAGCAAAGCACATCCAGGAGGCATTTTGATTTGTGGGGCAAAAGGAAAGTGACTAACAGGACAAATGTCAGCAATTCATGTGGCGTGAGTGACAGGAGGATTGAGCTAACCTTATGAAGTTCAGTAGGGAGAAACACATGGTGCTGGGTCACAATAACCCAGGCACAGATTAAGTAGCTAACTGGCAATACTACTGAAAAGCACCTGAAGATTTTGATGGACATCTGGTTGAATATGGGCTAATAGCACACTTTCACCATGAGCAAAACAAGCTGCATACTGAGATACATTAGGAGATCTGTGGCCAGCAGATCAATGAAAGCAGTTATTTTCATCATAAACTGTGAGTTACTGAAACACTTCCTGTAGTTCTGGGACTCCAATTAGAGAGGGATTTGGAGAAGCCATCAGAGAACAAGTAAGGGAGCTTGCAAGGAGGACTAAAGAGATGTTCAAGTTTACTCAAATAGGAAAGAGGAACTAAAGAGGAATCTAATAGTTAGCAGTAACAGGCTAATGACAGCTAGTGAAGGATAGTTGCAAACAGTGACATAGCAATCTGTTCTTCATGGTGAGCAGTGTTCTAAACAGGGACAATGGTCACAAACTGACTTTGGGTCTTTGTATCTGGTTTTGAAATACATTGTTTGGGGTTTTTTTTCCCCCCAGCTGTGAGGGTAGTGTAGTGTTCCATCTGGCAGTTGGATATGCTGTCAATTCATCAGCTTTGGAAATTTCTCAGACTCAAGTAGATGAAGTAATGTCTGGAATATTCAGTATTGGTGGTAATCCACTTTCCAGCAGGAGATTGAGAGAGATGAGTTTCTAGGAGAGATGAGTTTCTCCACCTAATGTGTGACTTCGTGGTTCATTGCTGCAATACTTGAGTACTGTACAGCAGAAGTTTTTTTCTTCACAAGGGGATCCGATTGATGAGGGAGTAATATTGCTTTCTTTCTGTAAATGGGTACTGAATAGAGAAAAAGTAAGATCAAAGTTTATGTACTCTTATGTACTCTTAATTTTATGTACTTGGTTGAATGCCTTAAAGATTTGTAGTAAACTTTTTTAATTGTTCACAAAAATCTTTACCTTCATCTGTGTTTATGGACTCAGCACATTAGCAAAGCTAACTCAGGTAGCCAGAATGTGAAGAAAATACAACTGCTATGACTGTTTCTTCTTCTGCATTCATTTTCCTTAATAATAAGGTCAATCTTCAATTTCTATAGTTTCCCATTGTATTTACTACATAGATATGAGACATTCTTCTCTTGTCTTATCTGTCCATACTTCCCCCTCTGCAGCTCTATCTTAGTAGATGATGTAGACTTCAGTGGGTAAAAGGTGTATAAGGTCCTTTCCTTAAAGATTGTTGCACAATACACAATATACAAGGAGGACAAAGTTATTTTTATAGCTACAGGCATTTTCATTCAGGCTGTTTTTTCTTCAAGAATACGTATTGAAAATATTGGTAATTGTGAACATACACATTCTAATTCTGTGTGCTCTTTTAACATAAGAAGTCCTCTGTGCATCTTGGCTGCTTGAAGTAAAGAAAGGTAAATGCTTCTTAAGTAATATAAGCTAGCAGAAAAATTTAACAAATATTAACTGAATTGATAATATTAATTGGATAAACAGTCATGACTGGATTTATGAAAGGTCTGGTAGAAAACAAGAGTTCCATGTATTTCCCCCCAGTAACTGATAAGAGACCTCAAAGGACAAGGAAGATTCTATCTAATCCTATTCTCTTGAAGATTTTTGAATCAAGGTTTGTTGAGACAGTGCCCTGATGTGTGAGTTTATTGTAGACCAGGAATAAGGGATTCTCCATTCTGCCCACTAAATTTCCCAGCACTGTCACCAGAAGAGTACAGAATTACTGCTTTCTTCATTCTGTCATGTGATAGGCAGTTTTGTAACAAATACAGCAATTACATAAAACTAAGTGGCCAAAGTAATATGTGAGTGTTATATAGTTGTTCTTAGTAAGTGAAAAATGGCCTACTACACAGCAGGCTACATGAGCCCAAGGCTGTAAAACAAATCCATGCAAAACATTTTTAATTAAAAATCCAGAAATTAGACTTTCAACATCAAATGGCTCCAATGTTCTCTCCCTTCACAGAAACCAATTGCTAATGTTTCTGAGATTAACTTGACTCTTAAGTATTTATTGAATTGGAATCCTGGAAAACAAAGTAATTTTTTTCTTGTCCTGGTTTGATGTTTTTTTAATTGAATGTTTTGCATTGTGGTCTTCATGAATATGCAATTAAATTGTTAAATGTAATTATTCATGAGTGGAGGCAATTATGTTAAAAAAAAAGTGTATTATGTGATTTACATAAGAAGCTTCTGTTAAAATATGATAGTCATAGTCATAGTACATAGGTATAGTTTGACTAAATTATAAATTATCTTTAAATAAGATGATCTTATCTAAAAGATAATTTTAAAAAAGGTGATTACACAATTAAAGGTGATTACACAATTTTTGTTAAAATATGATAGTCATAGTCATAGTTACCAGACCATAGTGGATGAATCAATCACATAGGTATAGTTTGACTAAATTATAAATTATCTTTAAATAAGATGATCTTATCTAAAAGATGATTTTAAAAAAGGTGATTATACAATTAAAGATGATTACACAATTTAAATACTAGACTCATTATCTACTTCAAAAGTTATTGTTGCTCTCAAATCAGGTGAACCTCCCTGTGAAGAATACATTGCTTTTTTGAAGGATGCTGTAAGAGAAACTTGTAAGTTTTTGCAGCATTAATACTTATTTGGCAGAATTTAATTTTGTCCTTCACTTTGAAGTTAGCTGAAAAGCATTATTCTTGTCAAATAATGGCTATACCAACATCGCTGTGCAATAATTTTGGGGCAAGATGGAAATTCAACACTTAAAACTAGGGAGGAAAACTCAGGAGAGTTCATGGGATTAGTAGTGTCTTCAGTTGTCAAGTGACTAGATTATCATATTATGTGGTGAGCCAGGCTGCCTACACCTATTCTGGTGGTGACATTGTCTGTCTGATGTAAGATGGGCAGGATAATCCATGACACTGCCAAAATACTGACATTATTGAAAAATTGCTGGGTTTGGAATTTTTTACCAGAAAAAGACAGTGAATGCACAGCATGGACAGACACAGCAAATCTGTCTCAGTTTTGGAAAGGCAGATCTACAGACGACAAAAAACCTCATATTTTATGAAAATCACAATTTTTTCACTTATATCCAATTTTACAGATGCATTTCAACTGATTCTTGGAGTAAATCCATCAGAAAAGGTTACAGTTGAAAATATTTTAAATATCTGGAGTTCTAATGAGGAGAAATATTGACAAAATAAGAAAATGAGGAGAAATATTAACAATCAGCAAAGTGTTTATTGTAAAGCAGATAAAATTATTAAGTGATACTAAATAACTTATATTGAGTTAAAACTTGATCAGAAGTAGTAAAATGTCTTGAAGATTTCTCACCAGCATAATAGACATGAAATCAATGTACAGCTGTATTTCCTGGTTTCAGCCATGACTGACTGATGACTCAGCTTCTTCTGTTGCCATCAACTGTCAATTTACAGAAATATCATTGAACTAATTTCAAAAATTTCTTTATTCATTCAACTAAATATTGTCTGTTCTCCAGAACTGTGAAGCTGATAAAAATGTTTTAGCGTACTGGCAACCAATTTTGCAAAGCAGCATAGTACTCAACTTTTTTTCAAATGTAACCTTGCAATACAGTATATAATCACAACTTCTACATAATTTAAGAATATTGAGCAACAGCAGTGCTGACATACACCTTGAAAATAGAGAAAATAAAATCTGTTATGAAACCAAGTTGATAATCACTGATAGGAACTTTCAGATCTCTATTTTCCTTTTACTTGTGCTCTTAAAAGTACTAGTAACTCTGTTCCAAATTTCTATATTTAGCATGAATATTTTTTCTGTTCAAGTTAATGCAACTATAAAGGCCTAGTACAAATTCCCAAGGTATGCAGCCAAAGTCACATATAATATTTCAAGTCTGGGGGAAAAGCTTAGATTTTTGTGTGGGCTTTCACCAAGACTTCGTTATAAGGGGAAAATAATTTTTGTTTGAAAGGGGTTGAAGTATATTTCTTCTCTCACCCAAACATGTATATGGTAATGAAGAAATTTCTCCCACGAACTGGAAAGAAAAAAAAAGAGGCAAAATATTTTAGACTAGAAATTTCCTCCTCCCTTCCCCAGAAATTTGTTTGAATTTGAAACCAGAGGTTTCTTCAGACATATTTCCTCTGTCACTTCTGTGCTTCTTATAACATCTCCTATTCCTTCCTTGTCTGGTAACTCCAACCTGTTTTTACAGTTCTTCTAGTAGATTTCCATCTTCCCCTTATTTTCCCAGAGTACTGCCTCATTCTGTGTAGAGCCATTTTCTTATCCTTTCCTGTAGCTTTAATTAAATTTTCTGCATACTCAAATTTCAGCTAGATGCATCTGACTCCAGGACTGGTGCCTTGCTCTTTCTTGGGCCTTGGCTTCTCATGAAACCATATTACCATTCCCCTTCTGAACAAAGGGCTCTTTCTGCTTCTACAGACACAGACACACACACACACACACACACACACACATACACACTGCATTCACTGTAATTTTATGTGTGAAACTAAGAAACAAATATACTTACTAAAAAGTAATATTTTGCTGTACAAATAAGTAAAATCATAGTGCAAGGTAATCTAATCTGAGTTTTTAATCTGAAATATAATGTGAAACAAGTACTTGGTAAATAACTTTTTTCCAAAGGTTATCCAAAAGTACCATCACTGCATTTATCTGTTTGTGAAATGTCCACTGCTAATTTTTTTCCCATGTGTTCTCATTGATAGCTTTTCATATTTTCTTTCTGAAAATAATAAAAAAATCCCTCTCTTTGGATCTTTGTTCCACTGTTTCAACTTTCTAGTCTAATTCTCTGGGGTAGAAAACTTTATAAAACTCTATTATTCACATGTTCATGTGAAAGGAAATTATCATGGATGAGCAGCTGTATCTAAATTCTCTACAAGCAGTCTGTGTCTTGCAACCTAATATCAAGGTAAATGATGATAGTTCTTTTCTTGGTTTTGGTTTAAAAAGAACCATTTCAAAAATTTGTGGGATACAAGAATTAAGCATTTTCCATTCTCTCAGGGTCTGAGAGGAAAAGAAGTTTTCACTGTCTCCATTTCAGATCCTCTGTCTATAAATGACTTTTTTTTTGTTTAGAATTAATCCTCAGTTTCCATTCTGAATGGGAGGAAGGAGTATTACTAGTGAACATGTTTGGGGTTCAGATTTATTTTTTCATGGTAAGTGAAATTCTTAGGGTTTGGTTTAGGATTTTTTTTTAAGTATATGTGAAGGCTTAGCCCTGACTGTTGAAATAATGGGCTGCCTTGGTGGAGTTGGGAGGTGGCAGTGTGCCCCTTCCCACTGGGCCAGGGGCGCTGTAGGCATGAGGACACCAAGTGGCCAGTGACAAAGAGCTGTCCTTGAGCAAGACTCTGAGCCATGTCACAACTTGAAAATTTACAGCTTTTGCTTTTCATACATCCAGGATTTCATCCTCTCTTAATGAGCACAAACTGTTACTGGTGAACTTATTCCCAAGCTGCTGAATTAAATTCTAATTTACGAATCATGCTGGGCATGCATGTCAGCAGTTGGTATGGGAATTGTGTATTGGAGATGGTCCCAATATTCCTCATAATTTCAAATACTGAAGAGGTATATGCAAGTAAAGTACAGATGGTGGCTGCTTTTTCATTTTAAGAAAAAAAAAACCATATTTCTAACTCAGCTACTAAGAAGAGAGGCATAAGTCAGACTTGCTGCTGCAATCATCTTTAAATTGGCTCATTTGTTACTACTACCTTACAGTCACATTGTGTTGAGATTGAATAATATGTTAAGTCCTTTGAATTTTACACAGCTTACTTTTTTAAATGCTAGGAATTATGCTTCCCTTAAAAATGTTGTTGAACCCCCATTTTCTGAGGGTTTTAAGTCCTTAAGAATCCAGGGAAGGAACTTGCTCCAGTTTAGGACAATCCTCTGAATGAAGATGTGGTCTGTGCCTGTGTGATAGCAGCCAATGGTCATTGTAGCTTAAAGATCAGCTGAGCTCACCACACAGACACATCTGGTGGCAGCTAGCTGAACATACCCCTCCAAAGGAAGGAAATGACCTTGTTATGGGTGTGTTATTATTTTAGAAGTAATTTTTTTAGAAGTAATTTTAGAGTAACATTTTTTATTTTATTGAACACCAGAGGGCATGGAAGCATGTTACTAGAGAGGCTGAGATGCTTTGCAGGCGTGTTAAAGCGCTTCTGAAATCCCATAGCTTTCATGATATCAAAACCTGTCAAAAGTGGGACTGCTTTACATCATCACAGAGCCTCTCAGGCTAGAAGGCACCTCTGGAAATCCTTTAGTCCAACCCCCCTGCTCAAGCAGGGTCACCTGGAGCAGGTGGTCCTAGACCTTGTCACTTGTTATCTTTATGGCTTTATATGTAGTTTTGATGTGCTCTCAACATGAAGTGACCAAAACTATTACGCTATAGTTTTGCATAATTTTTTTTATTTCTGTCAAGAATGTTTCAATAAATTATTAATGAACTTTCTTCATTCACCTGCAGTAACAAATGGTCTAATTGTACTTTCACATCTATTCAGTTTTTAGGGTAACTTGCAGTGCCAAGCATGACCTCTTTCATCCTTTTCCTAAGTTAATTTTCATAATTTGGAATAGGATAAATAGGAACTTTATGATAGTACTTTCAATATAAAACCTAAAATATAAATTCTCATTATCTAATATAATAATTCTTGTGTTAGGACTGTGCAATTAAATAAGTCAGTCGAGCTAAAGGAATTAATTATACATATAATTATCTTAATTTTCATATACTTAAGTAGAAATTGAATGGGAATTAATATGATGAAAAATCATTAAAAAAATATAATATTTTTTTCTATCTGCAGTATAATTCCTTGTATCAAAGTTAAGTTTATTACATTTACATTACTATAAATTATGAATTATTATTATACATTAGCGTAATGTGTTAAAGCAAGATTCTGGTCCTAGTTCAGGTACTAGTTCAGGTTATCAGGTACTGATAACCTTTTATGTTTAGGTTAAAACAGCTAAATTCCCTACTTCAACTTACATTTTCACTGCATGAAAAAACCAGTTATTTACAGATGGATAGTTTTCATTTTGATAAACTGACACAAAATAGATACTTAAAGTGTTCTATTGAATACTTTATTTTACAATTCTCTTTTAATATAAAAAATGTAGACAACTGGTTAACTCAATTTGTTCCTTTAAGACTTTAACAATACTGGGGAAGTTTGAAATTTGAATCAATATTTGTGTATGGAGACAAGAGAATTATCTCCACTTTTTCTGTCCAGGCATCACTTCTGGGATTTTCCAGTATTCTTTTCTGCCATGTTGACTACTAATTCACTCTAGTTATTTTCACAGGGTACATTTTCTTGGAGACTAAAGATAAACTACAGTTTTCTAATTCTCTAAAAATTGGGCAGCCCTAATGCCTTTCCTCTAATTGTTCCTTTCTTCTAAATAAGACTTTGATGCACAAGACAAACGTCCCTGTTTAAAAACTTACTTATAAATGTCGTTCATCATCTTTAAAAGACAGATGGATGTACCTATCAGAACAGCAAATTGATCCATGCTTTTTCACTGTTACACAGACAAACTGGGCTGAGTTGTACAGACTTTAAGACTCAGATTTCCCAAGTCTTGCTGGCAGAAAATTCTATCTCCTGCTGCTCAGGCATTGAAGCAGGATCTTTATTTCCACTTTCACAAAAGATCACTTAATATTATACGGGATGCAAACAGCATCACATGTGTTAACAGCAAGTTCAGTAAATTGAAAAGCAGACTATAAACTAAGCTTATTTCTTTTGCATTTCAGCACTGTCCAGAGCTGTCCCATTTTTTGTCCTTGTCCTAAGGCACTTCTCAAATTAGCTCTGATCTAAGTTACTCTGATGCCGCTTCTGTTGCAGTCACCTAGAAGTAGAATGTGCTCCTGCCAAATAGTTTTTGAAATTCCACTAAAAGCATAGGATTTTAAGTGTTCAGGGCAAGGAAGGACTATAATTCTCTGACAGATCTTTGAGGAATCAAAAAAAAATTTAAAGGCTTCTTAGGTAATTTGCTGAATATACATTTTGTTTATCTGTGAAATCCCCTTTCAATAAGCCAGCTCCAAACATGAGTCAAAGGTGCCTGGTAATCGTTTGCACAAGCTCTTCAATTTCATTTGTACTAAAATTAGGTCCCTCAGTAGTTCTAGAGACGCCATTTGTCCTTGAAGTTTATCAGCATCCTTTGAAAGAACAGATAAATAGAAAAGCTTTGATTTCAGCAGTGATTTAAAAAGCAATGACTAAAACAAACATTTCTTATGCAAAACTTTTTTTTTGGTAAATAAAAACTTAATAGATAAAATAAAATTTCTTGGAAAATTACCAGAAATTACAACATTTCTATAAAATGTTTAATCTGGCTACAATTTAAAAAAATACTTTCAATCATTTTTTTACAGAATTCTGTAGTTTATGACTCTATAAACTGAAGATCAGTGCTCACTGCTTGTATGAGGTCCATAGATAACCATAGCAGTGTGTACCAAGGATAAAGTTTTTACACAGGCTGCAGGGGCTGTCAGAGAAACTCAGACAAAACTTTGCTCAGTAAAAGTTGTTGGTGCAAATTTCAGAAAAACTCTGCTAGACATATTTCAATAGTTAGCATTGCTGCATGGCTTAGCACTTTCATTATTAGAGTAACTTATTTCTGAGCTCAGTCATCTCCTGGTTTTCATTCTGATATTCCCTTCTTGATGATATCTGTCACCTATAGGAGGTAGTGTCTGTACGCATGACTAATGGAAGAGCTATGTGCTTAGGCTGGTATATTTTTGACATCTCTCTTCTTGCTCTCCAGTATTACTACTTTAATCTGTAGGAAAGAATTTCACACTTTTTTAATCCTTCATACACTTATCTATTCATGTGATTTGCTTACAACACAGATACAGGCATTTTACTTTCTGAGCGGGAGCTTCATCAAATGACTCTGGTGACAATGACAAAAGCATCAAACTTCCTCTCCCTTTAAATTAGTCATCACTATTTACAATAATTTCCACACAAAGAATATATGAGAGGCCACAAATAGTTAATGACTGATGAGAAAAAACCCTTTATAACATGCATTTCAAATCAGATTGTATCTGTAAAAGTAGCACTAGCAAAAAAAACATTACTATAAAAGTTACTGAAAAAGCAAACGCAGATATTTCATGATGTTTTCAGAATTAGTACATATTTCCTAATTACAAAAGGAAGTAAGTACATGCTTATGTATGCATATTTGTATGTCCTCCTTCTAGATAATTTTTAACTCTTTAGTACAATCATTTTATAGGAATCTAGAATATCATTAAAACAATTAGATGTTCACATTTGTAGTAGACTAGATATGTGAGAAACCCTTTTGACAGAAGGGCTAGAGGCTATGCTGAATCTTTATAAATCACAAAAAATTCTTAGCAGAGCATTCTTATGGAATCACAAGAGTAGTGTCACTACTACCAACCACTTCAGAAACCGCTGTTCAATAAAAAAGCCTTACAGAAATATTTTAGCCAGATTTTTTTTCACAGACACAGACTGCAGGAGTAAGCACTAAAGCTAAGAAGGGATGATAAATAATAATAATTGGAAAGCATTTGCAGTGCAAAGAGATACTAGTCTTGGGCAGACTATTTAAGTCTACAAAACAAAACATGGAGAGAACATGCCTTTTTCTTGATACTTGATCCCAAATGAAATAACTTGTGATTTATTTTGCATTGTACACTTTAATAGAGCCAAGCTGGTTTCAAAAATAATATATATTCAGACTTCCTGAGGTGTTAAAATAGATCAGAGTGATGGAAAAATGAAAGACTGAAGGAAATCTGCTTGCCTTTTGAGGGGGTTAAAAGTCCAGGTTTTCAGTTTACATCTCAGTTCGATTTGGGTAGGGTTTTTTTGTTTAGGGTGACCCTTTTTTTCCAGGTGAAAAAGGAATACTTCAATTTTCAGAATACTTCAAATTTCAGGATACTTTTCCCAGAGGAAAAAGTAATATTGTGAATAAAGGAATAATGTAAAAACGGAAGTTAGAAGAATTTTTTAAAAATAAGCTTGAAGTTCTCCAAAAGCTAAATGAAATATAGAAAATAATTTTATTTAATTCTAGGCCTTACATATTTTTAGCTTTCCAGCATAAAATTTTATTGAGGTATCTCTGTGTGAAAATAAACACTATTATTCTACTGGGGAAAATTAGAATGTAATTTTATCCTATATTCAAATTGTTCCCTCCTAATTCTTGTTTTGGAGATTATGTTTAATTTGTTTTGATAGCAAGATGGAAAGTAAAAAAAGCTGGGAAAATATCTAGTCCATAACAAAATGTACATGAACATTATTAAATTATTTATAATTTGAATTGTGTTCAAATTCAATTATTTATAAATTGAATTTGAAATGGTGGGTAAATATTTGATTCTTGCTGTACAAAATTCAGTGGCATTTTGTTTGGAGGTGTCTAACAAAACCATAAGACAGGGTTTGAAAACAGAAGGAATAACTCTGAGAGAAGCATCTGTAAAATGCTCTATGCTAATGTAAGCCATCCTGCCTGTTGTAATGACCTCAGTTTGAACTCTTTCCAAGTTTCCAGCTGTGAATAAATAAGAATTTTTTAAACAACATGACAGAGTTTATATCATAGAACCATAGAAACATAGAATGATTTGAGTTAGAAGGGACCTTAAATATTATCTAGTTCTGATCTCCCTGCCATGGGCAGGGGTGCCTTCCACTAGACCAGGTTAGTCAGATAGCCATCCAGTCTGGGTTTGAACACTTCCAGGGATGTGGCATCCACAGCTTCTCTGGGCAACCTATTCCCCTGCTGCACCACCCTCACAGCAAAGAACTTCCTCCTGATACCTAATCTAAACCTACTCTCTTTCTGTTTGAAACCATTCCCCCTTGTCCTGTCACTCCTTGTAGCTCTTGTACTGCTTGTAGCTCCCTTCAGGTAATGTAATGTCACCCCAAAGCCTTCTCTTTTCCAAGCTGAGCAAACACAGTTATCTCAGTCTTTCCTCATAGGAGATCCACCCATCCCTGTAATTATCCTTGTGACATCCTCTGGACTTGCTCCAAGAGGTCTATGTCCTTCCTGTGCTGGCTGACTGGTTGATACCTCCAGAGTCCTTCTTTCTACCCTTTTGAAACATGGGCACAATGTTTCCCCTTTTCCAGTCTCCTGGGACCTCACTGGACTGCCATGACCTTTCAAACATCATGGAGAGTGGCTTGGAACCGATAGTTGCCATTTCCCTCAGGACTCTGGGATGCATCTCACCAGGTCCCACTGACTTATGTACATTCAGGTTCTTCAGGTGGTCACCAATCGGATCTTTTCTTACAGTGGGAGAGACTTTGCTCCCCAAGTCCCCATCCTTCTGTCCATCCACTTGAGAAGTGTGGGAAGAGAGACTATCACTGAAGCATGAGGCAAAAATATTGTTGAGTATCTCAGCTTTTTCATCATCCTTGTTACCAGTTTTACAGCCTTGTTCAACAGGGGCCATTGCTCCTTCTTTCACCTTCCTTTTCTGATTAACACACCCATAGTTTTCTATGGTTTCAGTACCATTTCTTGGTATTCCTTGTGTTCCTTGCCAAGTTCAGCTCCAGCTTTGCCTTGGTTTTCTGACCCCATTCTAAATAATCATCCTTCTCTATACTCTTCCTGCGTCACCCATTCTAGCTTCATCTTTTTATGCAGTTCCTTCTTTTTCTTTAGTTTGACCAGTAGATCCCAACTCAGCCATGCCATTGCCATTGTCACAATAGGAACTGTAAGATTTTTTTTCTCAAGCTACAACACTGAATACAATAGAACCACACAGAGGATACAGGCTTTGGGAAGGCTGCCCAGAGAGGGAGGATGACTGTGCAGGAGCCAGAAAGGGAGAATGCAGGAAAGCCCTCAGCTTAAAAGTATCCTCATAGTTTTTTTTCTATTCTGCTTCCTACATCTACTACCACTTCATCTGTCAAAACAGGAAAGTATACCACGTCTTGTGAGGGTATTTATGCTTATGATCAGACATAGTTACTTACAGGAGGTTTTACACTTACCTAATTTCAACTGACCAAAATAAACTCTAATTTCTTGTGGGTTTATGTGCTCATTATTACTTTAAGTTTCAATTTTTTAATTACGCTAAATATTATTTTGCTATTTATTGATATGAAAGTTTTCTATATAAAGTTGTAGTTGACATATGTGGGAGAATAGTGAAAATGTTTCTAAAAATTCACCTTTTGTGGATCCTGTAAATCTGAAGCCATCATAGCAGACTACAGGGGTACCAATAAGCAACTAAGAGTGTGGGGCTGTTATTCTACTATTTGTCAAAAAATGTAGAGCAGAAGTTGCAATCACAAAGCTGCATAGAATGTCAAAGATATAGGACCACAATTTTTTGTTACAGTATTCATTTCTGTAAGAGGTGTGGATTATCATTGAATGCAATGATTGATTATATCTCTTTTATATAAAAGTATCAGTTTGTTTCCTCACACTATTGAGCTATTTTTTTCCGAAAAATCAAAAAAGAAGCAACTTCATGTCAAATCATTTTATGTTATTTGAGTGTTTCTAGAAATGTTTTGGTCTGAAAGAAAAGGGAAATGGATGGAAGAGTCTATCAACCTCTCTGTAAAAAGTCAAGGTGTATTACAGACTTATTTGCTTCTTCATTTCTTTGAATTTCTGTAAGCACTGTGACATGTTTTGGTACAGTGATTTACTGCATGCCACTACAGAGTGACAATAAGTGGTTTTGATATCAAGGTATAAATTTAGTCTTTACTAATCTCATAAGAGGCTTATTTCTGTGACCTTATTGTGGTTGCCTTCATTAAAAGACTGCCACAGTGAAGTAAAGGCACCAAGGAGGAAAGAGAGCTCACAATAAGTGTGTTCAGATTATTTGGTTCAGTTTTCTTTATTAAAAGAAATAAAAAGGCAAATGTTGCTGCTGCATGAATGTGTTGTACAAAATCCTTTTTAGAAACAGAATGTGAAAAGGAAAAAAACCTGGCAATATTAAGATAGTTAGGATACAATTATAAAAATGCATCCTACCCTGGCTTTATTTACCAGAAGAGAAATATTGACTTGGCAAAGCTCACATTCAGTATTATTCAGGCATGCCTAAAGTGATCTATTAATCAGTCAGATGTTAATGATATAATGATTTTGAAGAAGACTACAGCTTATGATACTCAGAAGGCACCTTATTAACCACTGTAATTCTATTCCTTTGAAAATTAGTTGCTACATTATTTTAATTCAATTATATAGTCTATACTTTTAACTGCTCAAAAAAAAAATTACTTTTGGCCTTCAGGCTTTCACCTATGAATCCCACGCATTGAAAACTTATTATGTGATTATATTATCAGTTGATTCTATAGCACATTTGTCAGTGTAAAAGGAGAAAAATGGTTCCTCCAAGGAGAAAAATATACGCAGTTATATTTGTAATCTTTCTGAAGAGTGTACTTACTCATAGTACACATTACCATGAGAAGAGTACATTTTATCAGATAATTGATGGATAGTTGTAATTTATCCCTAGAAATTAATTTTTCTAAGTCTCTGAATTTTCTGGTAAAGCTCCGAGTAATTCTAAATTTTAATCTTTAACCTTGCTCTGGGTGAATACTCAGTTTCTTCTTGATCACATTTATTATGAATAAAAGTATCTGAATTTATTTTGTTTCAAAATCACTGGAAGGGGAGAATACTCTGCCTACCAGTGTTGAGAGATCATAGCCAGGATGAGAGCCACTTGCTTTTAGCACTGCTAAAGGTAGGCTGAAACAATTGTATGCGAGAGTTGAGGCTTGAATAAAAAAATGAATAATAAATCAAAAAGAAGTTTTGATTTATTATTCATTTTTTTATTCAAGCCAAACCCAGCCAGCCAAACAAACAATAAAAAGACACTGAACTGCATTGACCTCAGGTAGGAAGGAACTGAGTTCAGTTCTCAACGTCACAGGTGGTAATACAACACAGGAGTAATGTCATTGAGAAAGGCTGAGAGGAGGCCTGAAAATTATCTACCAGACTGAGATGTCCTTTCTTAGAGTGGCTGATCTCTTGTAGATCATTAAGCCCTCTCAGGAAAGCTGCTTAATGTTATAAATTGACTCTCTTAAGAAACTGTGAGGATGGAAGACACAATTGAAAATAGTTAAGAATTAAACAAAGAGGCAATGAGGGCTTTGTAATTGTGTTTCCTGCAGCAGTTTTGATCCCTGTTTACTAGCTCCTTGCTGTGCTAGGGGCACACATGGAGGGATGTAGCAGATTTTAATTCAGGGGTTTTTTTTGTTCATTTGGTTTTTCTTCCTCTCCATACTCTTAGCTGCCTGATGTCAGTTGAAACAGGTTGTTCAAGTAGAACCCATATTAAAATACTTTGAACAGACTGTTAAGAATTTGAGGGGTTTTGTCTGGGCAGCAGGGAATAATTAGAGCATTGGCTATTTCTGGGCTCCTTTAGCTCCATAGTTCTGTACTCTTTAGTGGCTGCTGTAACTATCTAAGGGTTTACCATAAGAGTTCTCACTTGAATAATGCGATAAGAGCCCTGAATATAGGAGATGTTTATGCAAAGGGCAAGCCTCACACAGCAGGAAATCCCAGTTATCCCTTTAGTCTGTGCTCTCAGCCAGCCACAT
The DNA here is from genome assembly GCF_037042795.1 of Molothrus aeneus. NCBI lineage: Eukaryota > Metazoa > Chordata > Aves > Passeriformes > Icteridae > Molothrus > Molothrus aeneus. The sequence goes on from NC_089680.1 coordinate 36,564,097, forward strand.
CTCTGCCAAAGCATACCATAGGAAAAGGACGTACCCTTACACAGTCACGAGCGTTTCATGATTAGTGTGGGCACTTCCAGCACTACTGTCCGGTGTCCCCTCAGGGATATACTTATTAGACAGTTTCAGAATTAGCTTTTCCCATGGCCTTTCTGTGGGATCCTTTTGGAGCTTATATGCCTCGTCCATCTCCAAGAAATAAGATGAGATTTCGCTTTTTGAAGTCCTACAGGTATCTCTTCTGGTGGCTTATGGTGCAATTGACAGTGGTAATAGTTGCAACTGTGGATCTTTTTTATTCTTCTAGAGCATTACAGTATATAAAAAAATTGGAAATGGCTGGTATTAATTGTGACTCTCTTGAGCTTGTGAAGATTTTGCTTAAACATGGTATATCAGAAAAAACAGGTATTATTTCTGTATAAGAAAAAATACTGTGAACAAGTGATCATGGAAGTGTATGAAACTGCACTTTTCAAGTAAATTATAACTTTGAATATTTTTGGCATACCAAGCTGGGGGAAAAGGTAGATTAATGTTTATATCAGTGTTGTTATGAAAATATTAATTCTAAGTATTCTCAGTACTTATAATAAGTAAGCATATTTAAATAAAAAATTCAACACAATGATACAGAATACCAAACCTGAATCAATAATTGAAGTTGTGAGGCTTTTGCCAGAAAATTGTATTAATTGATTATTTTTGTGTTAAACATTTTTGAAAGTAAGTTTAGCAAATGAGAAAAACACACAGATTGTATTTTTTCCTAAACTATTGTTTAAAAATAGCAGTAGCAATGCTTGATTTCCATTATTTGTCACATTACTTTTAGTAATTGAACCAATATTTGTTCTTCATCTTCCTTACATTTATTACAGATTCCTTCCTTACAGATTCATGTATATTTTCAAATAAAAACTCTTATGATCCTCCTATTTGCATATAATTAAGGGAAAAACTTACAACATATCATCTTAATAAAACCTTTTTAATCAATGGAACATTCAAAATTATTTGCACACATGTACAACACAAAATGCCTCAGAGTATAAATGCTTTATGTAAGATTACTGATAGCAAACACTGTATATATACATTATTAAAAAGAACTCGCTAAGTACTGTTTACTTCTCTCAGTATTTTCTTTTGTAAAAGTTAGCCTGTTCATACAGAACGTATCAGTCCCTAGGTTTATGACAAAAAGAATAATAACAGTTAAAGGTATTAGAATCTGTTCAAAATTAGATAATAGAGTTCATTTGAGATTCCCTTAAGAAATCTTATTGTAGGGGATTTTTTTGCTTAAAGTAAGCTGCTTATGTTTCTTTTACAAATTTATATCAATATATCTTTATCTATTTATATTTCTATCTATCTATCTAATTGCTTTAAAGACAAAAAAAAGAAACATGTTTCATGTAACATGTTAATATAGGGTCTGATTATTTTCATTATTATGTACATATTGCACTTTTTCTAATTTTTCAATATAGCAAAGTGAAAATATTCTTAAAAGTTGTTAATTAAATTTAAAAAATCCAAGGAACCTTTACCACAAGTCCAGAGGTGTGAATGAATTTGGTGTTACCCTAGAGTGTTACATGTTTATTTTTCACGAGCTTTTAAGAACTAGGATGAGGTGGCAGATAATTTAAAAAAAAACACATTGTAGTTGTATTACTGAATTTTAGCCATATTCTTTGCTATTGCTGTTTAATTTAACTGTAAGTCTCTAAGAGGAGAAGTAAAAAAAAAAAAAAATATATATATATATATATAGCCATGTCACTGCCATGGCTCCATTCACACTGTAGGTTATATTTAGAAATCTACTACAAAATTTTACAGTACTCAGTGCCTATGTAATTTAATAACCTTGCTTATGTCAACTGACAGTTCTGCTCATGGTACTCAAACATTTGATGTCAAGGGACTTTGGTTTCTAAAACTATGTATCTGATAGTGCTGTCCATGCATTCCATGGTGAATATTGCTCAGCAAACCATTTAAATTGTGAAGTTTGCCATAATTTTAAATTTTCTTTTCTTACATTTTAGGAAAAAACAGAATTTTTCTTTTGTGAGATACTCATAATCCATTGATTAAATAAACTGTCATGTTTTAATTTATATTCTTAATTTCTGGGTGATTCTGTGATACACTGATGCCCCTTACAGGCAAATTAAGAATGCAACCTTATAGCAAAATAGTGAATTGAGTTTCTTTGCTCATCAGGAAGTGCTTTCAGAAGGTAAAAGAAGACTCCGGCTGATGCAAGTTTTCCCAGGTTAGGGGAAAAATATGCCTTGAAACAATGCAATTTTTCTAGGAAGAACTGGAATGTAATGCAGTCAGTTAGGGCTCTTCTTACTCCACCTGTCCCATCAAATAAATCATGTCTTAAAACTTCAGCAAATTGAACTGAATGAAAAAGTAGCCTAAGAGAGCTGGTAGATACACTTATGATTGACTCTACACTAGAAATGCAATTATTCACAGAATTAGATATAGAACCAAGGCCAGGAGTCAGTTCTTTGCAGAGAGGAGACTCAGGAAACCACCAAGACCGTTCACAATTTACATAACTTCTTGCAGGTTGGAGGAGAAGGGTTGTTTAGTTTTGTGGGGATGTGTACCCTCTCTGTTCTCTGGAAGATGAACGTTCTTCTACTCCAATACCAAAAAAAGTGAACATATTTATTTTTTTTCCATAACACACAGATTAGTTCACCTCTTTTCTTTTTTGTTTCCCCTCTCCCTTTTTTTTCCTTTCATTTTAAAGCTTTGAGTCTCTCTAAATTGAAGCACACCTCCCTTACTGAAATGCAAATAAGGACACTTTTCCTACTGCTTTTAGATTTGCACAGAAAAATAGCACTAAATGTGACTGTAAAAACTATATCTTAGTAGCAGCACAGTGATGCTTTAGAGCCTAATGAAACCTCTGAAGAGGTCTCTATCAATAGAGATAGAAGCTTTAGAAGATTTTTTCATGATCTCTAAATCCTGTCACACATGGATGAAGAACAAAAGCACCTATCAAAGTTGCCTGCACATTACTGAGATGTACAAATAAGAACATGTTATTGTCACTCAGTCCTGCTAGATACCAAACACACCTCCCACTGACCTAGTGACAGGTCCTCAGGACCACTTAGAAGATTCTCCAGAGGCATCAGGATCTGCCTGGCTGGACATTAAGTCTTCTTTTCCCACCATATGTGAGTTGTTTCATGATATGTGAAAAGCACACTGACTATCTGAGAGTAAAACCTTTCTGTGGAGACAATTTTGTAGAGGTGGTAAGCTCCAATGTAAAATGGGCTTTATAGAGAAACGGCACAGCCAATAATATGCATGAAATTGAATAATCAAATTATTAGTAAGTTTGCTAAATTATTACATCGTCAGAACTACGTCTTCATTCAGTTAGCTGTGGAGATACAATTCCTGAAACAGTAATCGTGACATTTTTACCTTCATCTGGAAAAGAAAGAGAGGTTCTTTGTTGGGTGATGTGATTTTCTTTTGTTCTGCTTTCTTTCTGTTTTTCTTCTTTGGCTGCCATTTGGCATAGTTCCCTGGACTAGAGGAACAGTCATGTGGTTGAAGCTACTGCCAACACCACTTCTGCAGCCAGCTGCTCACGGCATTCATACATAAGAAGGCAGATTCCCTCCTGCCACATAATTGTACTCCAAGCCACTAAACTCTTGGGAACTGGGCTGGAAAGTGGTATATCTCTCTTAAACAGCAGTGTTCAGGAATTCCTTCTCTAAGGGGATTTCTTAATTATGTCAAAGCTGTCTTAGTGAAAAGAGCGTAATATTAAAAATTTTTAGTGTTACAAGCTTGGTAATGAAATGGAAGTAGAAACCAGATTAAAGTTTATTATTTTATTTTATTAGGCATTACAGTCCCATCTCACTGGAAATATCTTGGTTCTATTTAACCAGCCATTCAACATTTTCTGGGAAATAAAATATTTGAATGCATAAGTGTGAACTTTTCTAGTGAACACGATGAATCACACACTTAATTTCATATTTAGCTTTTCATATTCTGTAATTCATAGAATGCCGTGTCACCATTAAAGGGATGTTTTGAACCTCACTCAGATTTTTTTAGATGAATTTACATGCCAAAATATCATCTATCCAATTCAGACATTTGCCAATGTTGACTTGAAGTCTCAGGAAAAGTGGCAAAATAGCAAGGCACATTGCAAGTCAGATTAGGTAGCAGTAGGAGAGCAGGTGCAAGTGAATCACACTTTATGTTGCTGCAGATTTACCTTCTTGTCAAAACTGCCTACAGAGTCCCTAATAGTGAATAAATATAATCTCAATACCATTTCCTAACAGCTCAGAAAGACAAGCTCCAGTCCTTAGGTCCCAAAAAGCAAGAAAAAAACTGCAGAGAAGTAACATGTTCATAAATTTCAGCTTTTGATTTTTTTTTTTTAATATAGCTGTTCATCATACAGATAGGTTAAGTGAATCTATCACAGTGGGACAGGTTGAATTGGTCAGTGTTTCTTATTGTTTCTTCCAATTAGTGTTATCTGAGTGCTCCTTCAGTGGGATTTTGTGGTCCTTGCTGCAGCCTTGGAAGTGATTTAATTAGTGTGAAATAAACAAAACCCAGAAGTATATATCTATAGATATTTTATAAACAATTTTTTTTTTAAATTTATGCTTAAGCATGTTCTGACAGCCAAAGCCAGATCTTCTATAAAAAATCACAGGAAGCATTCCTTCATACAAAGTGAGGTAAAGTATGATGACTAGTCTTGCTACAGTTTACAGTAAATAAATGGCTGGGCTTTGCTGTTTGTGGCTAAAACATCCCCACACAAAGCCAGACTTCGAGATGGAGCTAGGCCCAGACACTAGCATCTCTTGGGATGCATAAAAAGATTGCACTAACCATAAACACCAGGAAATACTCTGTTTGATTTACAAATTGTAGATGTCCATGAATATTTATGTAAATGTCAGAAGTATCTGGCTTGTAATTCCCTGATGTATCACAAATTCTGGGAGCACTATAAATAGACCTATCATTCAATCTGATACCGAATACATCAGGAACAAGCTGACGCAAGTTCAGCATGTACCATGTTCAAATGTTGTAATTAATTTCTAGATACCTCGTTAAATAAGAAAAGTAGTACAAGGGTAACATATTAATGTTTCTTTTATGGCATTCTAGAATTTGCTTTTTTCCATTGTGGATCTGAATTGTTGTTGGTTTTTTTATGGAAAAATGATATTTCCTATTGGAACTAGTAAATCTAATTGATTTCTGCACCCTAGAAACCTAATAATCTTCAGGTTATTTTGTGTTTCAGTTGTCTCTATGAGAGGAATTTGTGAGTATCAGTTGGAAACTTCTCTAATATGCGGAAAGGTAATTTAATGCTCTAAAGCATTAAATTTCATTTATTGTCCCTTTCTTCATGGGGCAATAAATGAAAATAAGAGTGAAAAATAGAGGTTCCTGCCTGCCTAGAGGGGTCTGGCACAAACACCAGTCTGGTGCCCTTAGCAGTAGGGGCAGTTATACTTCAGTACATGGGTGGTCCATGCAATCTAATCCAGCTCTTGGTCTCTGCCAGCAGTCAGCAGCAAATATTTGAATGGGAACAGTAAGAAACTCAGTATAATCTTCCTTGAGGGAATATCTCTTCAAGATCTTCAGTATTTCCTGTGTATGTATATTCCAGAACTCTCCTTACTGTGTGTATTACTTAGCCTAAAAAATCTGAGTATTTTACTTATTCACACTAAATATTGATCATTACACAATAAAAAAAAATTGCTGATTTTTTCTCTTTTGCAGTATTTTTGGGCATTCACTTGCACAGATGAACCCTATGCAATGTAAAAAATTTTCTTCATCCTGGTGTCGAATTTTCCCAATAGTAGAAGTATTGTGACCCAAGTATTTGTTGTTTTATGTATTTGTAGACCACTCCTTTTCACCAGCTTTCTAACTAACCTTTTCACATGGAAAAATTTTGTGTCTGTATCATTCATGTTGCTAATCTCTTAACACCTCCTCCTATCTCAATGCCCTTTCTACCTTTCTAATGCAGAATGACCAGAAGCAAACACAGAGCTTCTGATGAGGACAATAGATCTAGAATTAAAATATTACTATTCTCAAGGAAAAAAAAATCCATTATGAAACTTCTATTTTATTCTCCTCTATCTCATTTTTGACATAGATTAGCAGACTTGCTGATTAACTGACTTTAAGTGGTGAGCAATAACCTTCCATTCTTGGTGGTGTCTGTACTGGCCAGGCTAGATATTCTGTGTTCTTAACTCTGTTGGGTAGTCTTACTTCCATTACTGCTTACTTTTTTAGTTCATCTCTCCCTATTCTCTTTGTCAGAAAAGTTTACAAGTATACAGTATTGTGTAAATACAACAGGGATCATTTCAGAAGGTAGAATTTGTCTCACTAGAAATTTTGCATTTTTAAAAGAAAAAACACCCAACCTTATAGCAAATGGTTTTACATAATTTTCTATGGGAAGAACATTTTTATTTTCAGATAAGGAAACATGAAATGTAATTCAGGTTTTCTTTTTTATAGTGTCTCTTCAGGATTTCTGACTCGTTAGAAGGCTAGGAAGTCCTTCAGGAAATATGTCATAATGCATGCAGCTCAAGATATGGGGGGTTTTAGCAGTAGGAGGGGACAGGTGTTTCCCATCAACATACCCATTCACTTGATCATTATATACATGTGTGCTGGATAAACAGTCTGCACACATACAAACACACACGTGTGGGTGTTTCCTACACTGAAGTGTAGAAACTATGAGAAGTTTTCCAGGAAGAAGCTGAATACACAGCACTTACTTTATTGTTTGTCCACATGAACTTGGTTTTCCTTTATTTGTTTTACCTTTGCAACATTTCCAGTCAATACTTGGCTCTTCAGAGACTTAGCTTTCACAGGCTTTGGTACAAGTTTCTGTTGCAGTTGTAAAAGTAAATGACACAGTTGAACAAACACCAGGATCAGATAAACTCTTGTAAACACTAACTGAAGTTCTTTAGCTAGTAAAGAAACCTGAAATGGAAAAAAAAGAACCAAAACTATTTAAAGGGATTATAATTTTCTTCAGGTGGAGGATGGGAGGCCTCACTTTTTTTTCTTGTTATTACAGATGTAGGTGAAGCAAAGGGACAAATATAACAAATAAATAAATTTATAACTCTAGCTGAAGTTACATGTGCATTACTTTGATGGCATGAGTTACCCTGTGAATCCAACTCAATTGGCAGCTGCAGGGAAATGGTCATTGCAGATGGAGCAGAATCTAGTGCTCAGACTGCTCTGGTCTAAGGCACAAACTTCATGTGGCACTGTGAAACAGATGTATTTTTTCCTTCCTAAGTACTAATAGGTGTGGATACATTCTTAAATTTACTTGTTTTTCCTAAGTGTGTGAAATGTACTTAAGCTTCTAGGCTGCATTATTTTCTTTACATCTTTACCAATTGCATAATTTTTCTTTACTTACTCTTCCTTGTGACATAAAAAGAAAATGTAAATATGTTCATGCAAACATTAAACTGGAGACCAGTTATTTTTAGCAACTAAGTTCATTTGATTTATATAATGCACTAGAGACTACGTTAAGTGTTTCAACATCATTTGCACTCCATTGAATGAGGGACTGAACAATCAGAAAATTGATCATTTGGAAACTGGGTTGTGTCACTAAAACAGTGGAAGCAAAATCCACCAAATTAAGTTTCTACTGGTGGCAAAGGAGAAAATTAAGTTTAAGTTTCTTTTAAGCATCATGTAAGAAAAACATGAACTTGTCATGCAATATCTAGAAGTGATGGATTCTTCAAGAGAAGTGCCCTTGGCACCTGAGAATCAGGAAGAAATTTACACTAGTCTAGCGTATGTGGTTAATCTTGTGAGCCTTCTGAAAGAAAACATTGATTTGTGAAGAAATGTTTCTGTTTCAAATAGATGGGAGAAAAAAGAGGGGAAAAAAGGGAGAGGAAAAGAGATATAAAGGGAATGTAAGTTCTTAGCATTGATCCTAACATCCAGATGTATCCCTTAGTGAGGTAGTCATGCAGTCTTAATGAGCATGTAAGTGGCAAATGGTGTTTGTTCCATGTCTCCTCTTGGCCACAGTCTTTGTTTAAGCTCTCTCCCACATGACACAGTAAAGTATTATTTGGAACCTGGAACATGATATATTTGAGGCTTATCTCATTTTGGCATAAAAATACATGTAGTTCTCTTTTACTATAAACTCTGCTTGCTGTCATAGGAGACAAAGGAATTCTAGACAGAGTGGTTTTACAATACAAATATAAACGCCAAAATAGGGCTTATTGTTTACAGATAAGAAAAAAAATTATTTTAAAGATGTGTTATATTAATTTATAGGCGGGGCCAATAGCAAAATGCAGTGTTATGCCATTAAAATTTGTTTCATGATACTGACAAAATTTCATCCTCAAATACAGAGGAACAGATGTGTCTGTGATACACAAAATATTTAAGTTTTGCTGTCACAGTTCTTCATGCTTGACTACCCCTATTAGACTACAATTAAAATATAAATTTTTATTTATACTGTACAAAATTTTCAGTCTGTATTACTAAATGCACCCTATATTAACCAAAAAATTCATGTAATATTTAAATAAAAATATGTAGTAATACATATTAGGTAACGTTTGATAAACATCTAGTCATACAATGATGTGACTGTCTTATAAATGCTGAAAGTCACAAACTGTATATTTTTGCAAAAATCTGATTAAAAACCTCTCTTTTAGGTTATCAAAAAGTGCTAGGTCCTCTGATTTTAGTGAGTACTATGTGAGGGCCCTGATTTTTCCATGGTTGAATCTGCAGAGTGAATAAAACAACACAGAAATCTTTTCATCTGGTGAACTAGATGGCATGCCATGGTAAGGAGGCTGTAGCCAGGTGGTGGTCAGACCCCTCTCGCAAGAAAGTCTTAAACTGTGCCAGAGGAATTTTATGTTGGACAATAAAAAAAATTCTTGACAGAAAGAATGGTTGAGGGGCATTGGAATGGGCTGCCCAGGGAAGTGGTAGAGTCACCATCCCTGAAGGTGTGTAAAAAAAGTGCCACTGGATATGGCACTCAGTGCCATAGTTTTGTTGACAAGATGGTTTTAGGTCATAGGCCAGACTCAATAATCTCCAAGGTCTTTTCCAACCTAGGTAATTCTGCAATTCTGTGACAGGGCCATGTCAGTAATGCTAACCACTCCTGCTCCCTGGAATGGGATATTAGGGGCCAAAATATTCTTCAGGGCTCAGGTGGTCACAGTAGCATTCAAACCAAGAAGGGCTTGCAGCCTTTCTACTGCATTAAAATAGATTGATCACTTTTCTACAGGAATATATTGTTTTCTGCTTGCATTTATTACAGTGCAGTCAACTCCAACAGTTTTTTAGTTATAACTTGGAGAATCACAAGTTTATGTAAAAAGCCATTCCTTTTTCCTTATCTAGATCTTAAAGGGTTTATCAAAACCAGAAAATTCAGGAGCTTTCTTAAGATGCAGTTGACATTTTCATCTAAAACTTGGACTCTAGAAAAATTTAAGGAAAATACTTAGTCTGTGAGACTGGAAATATCATTTCAGAGGGTAGCAAGGCAGAATACTGTGACTTTGACAGCCACACCCCAAATTTAGGTATCTAAAATTCTAGTTTTCACTTCACAGAGTGGATGTATGACCCAGAGTGGTCGTTGTAGTGCCCTGCATCTTCTTCTGGAGTTCAAAGTAGAGAGCTGTTAGGCAGCAGTATAAGGACTTCATTCAGACTGATGTTGTCATGCAAAACTCACCAGCTTCTTCTTCCCTGACATTCTTCCGAGATGATTTCCCAGCTGTCTAATGCAACTGCTTTAGGAAGTAGGGAAAGGAGCAGACAGTCCTGGAAAAGCTGTGCTTGCTCTTTCCACTACAAGAAAGATTTGCTGGATTTGTACTCTCTTCATCCTTTCAAAGAAACAACTGGTCTTTGACCAAGAAGATATTTTATAATTTGGACCATTTATTTTGAATTAATATGTTGTTCTGATTATGGTTTACAGTAGCTAATGTAAGTTTAAATGAAGGAGGATAAAAAGCAGTCAGAGGATGCAGTGAAAATTATTTATTGCGGTGTAGAGCTATCTAATTGATCTGTAGTTCACCAGGTTCTTGACTTTGATAAAGAAAAATCGATGGATTGTGTTAGCAATTTATTGTAAATATTTTTTCACATGATTCTTCTAAATGGTTTAGATAACATTTCCTTTTGATGCAATATATTTATTTGACCCTGGAACATTTAATTCACCGTTAAATGTCATACACTCTTGTTACTATAAAAGGATAAAACTGCTTCCAAGTACATATTGTTTCAGAAAGACATGAGCTTGTTCATGCCAGCTCTTGGGGTTTACAAAGTCACTTCAAAATAGCTGCCTTAGAAGTTATGGTGACAATGTAAAGCAATGTAAAACTCTCTGTGGTAACAATATAAAGTGTTCTTGTACATCTGCACTTGAAGTCCCACAGTGCTTATCCTAACTTTGGGCAGCAGCATTATTTTTGCATTTATACTGGATCTTCTAGGAAAGTAAAGTATGAATGTAATGTTAGAAAGATATTGTGGTTCTACATCCTTAAGGAATGGTATTTTTTTTTTAATTTTTACATCTTTAGTTCTTCTGTATTTAATATTTTTATGTTAATAACCTAAGGGTTTTTTTTTTAATTGTAGTTGTTATCCTATTCATTAATGGAGGTATTTGTAGAATTTCTGCCATGTTTTAGGAATTTGTTTCTGGCTAATGAATTGCCTGCTTTAGTTACCTACTTTCTCATTCTTGTGTCACTAGGAATATGTACTAACACTATGATTTAATTTACTATTGGTATATTACAATTGGTTAATATGCCATCTATCAAAAAAAACTTTTTCATACATCACAAGAAGATAGAGAAAATTTTGTTTTTATTTTCTGTATTTCTAATAATATAGTGATTTCCTTAGGCTTTATCAGCACAAGTCTAAGTCAAAATTTGAAAAAATCTGGTGGTATTTTTCATCCACAAATGTCAGGTTTCACCTCAGCATTGTAATACCTGTGGACTCAGAGTTGCCATTTAAGAAATGGTTAACTACAGAAGATTCAGAGTCACAGAATTAACTTCTATAGATTTGATACACAGGTTTTATTTGGCAACATGACAGGAAACTATAGAGCAAAGAGTGGAAAGGAGAAAAGTTGAGGGGGGAATAGTATGCAACGAAAGAGACAGGGTATGGCAGTGAGACCTCTGTCTATTCACTCTGTAGCAAAAAGTACTTCACACTACTCCAGCTCAATTTTTTTCATTTCTCTATTTTGAAGGGCTGAAATTGTTTCCCAGCTGCCTAGAGCCTTTTGATCTGTTTATAGCAAAAAAATATTTGGAGCTCCTTCAAGACAGGAGTTTGTAGAGGTGACAATCTACCCTTGTGAGTTACCTTCATGGTTACACCTTACTGAGTTCAAGAGAACATGATACGCATTCCCTTCCAGTAATAGAAATTAACTGATTATAAGTATTTATCTAATAAATAACTAGTAATATGTGTAATAGTAGTGCAATAGTAATATGCCAGGCATAGGTCAGAGCCACCCCAGGTTGCCAGTAACCAGTTGAACCAGAATGCAGATACCTGTAATGAATAAAAGCTTCATTACAGTTTTCAGGGCAAAATTTAATGGCAAACCCTTAACACTGACAAACATGTCAGGCCAGTGGCGCTAGCACACAGAAATTTCCTGTTTCCAGCCTCAAACTGTATTAATAAAAGTTTACATAATTTTTTAGCAGTTCTGTATCTCTCACAGCCACTGTAATTGGAGAGGCATTTATTTATTGTGGAACCTACTCTACCATGGTGAATTTATTATCATTTTAAAAATTTTATTTGTGATTCTTGTTGGCAAATATTCAGAATTTGCAGGGCACCTGTTGATGCCTCTAAATATAACCAAAAATATGACAAAAATTTAAAGGCTCTCTAAAGCAAATTTTAATGAAGGAAATATAATTTAAGCAATGATGCTGGAAATTTAATTTACAAATTTACTTGCTGTACTATCCAGGCCACCCAAGTGGCCTGCAGGCACTGAAACAGCAGCTCAAAGGACCAAAACAACATTCCTCTTCCACATGTGTTCGGAGGTCTGCACATTTTGGAGTAATAGTCAGTAAACCAGTACTCTTCAGCTCCTCCCTCTTAGAACTGCTGTAAAGTGAATTAGTCAATGCTGTAAAATTTAGTTTGTGTAAAACATCACCTTAAAATTTTGTATTTACTCTTCAATCATTTTTAAATGGTACAAAAAGTTAGTGTTTGCTGATGAGGAAGCCAAGAAGTTGTTCTTTTCCATTTTTACTTAAAAAAAAACTTGCCCTTTTCCCCCTCAAAAACAACAAAAAAAAATGTTGAGGGAGTTAAAATAGACAGTACAGGGCAGCTCTAAGTTTTTAATCAATGTTGAATATTCCTGAGCATATTGAACAGAAGCTGCATGCACTATAGAAACAAATGCACATTTTACCTGTAATTTGGTATGCACTCAAATTAATAAAGAATGTCCCACAGCACACTGTAGTTAGGGTTCACTGGTGTGTTAGACAAAAGTACAGGAAGAATAATTTCAGGATTAGCTCTTTGACATCTATTTCATTTGGTTCAACTTTGACATTTGCATATTTTGCAAGATTTTTTAATATATAAAATAGTAAAAAAATATAAAATAGTGATGAGGGGAAAAAAAATCTGAGGTAGTTCAGCTTCTTGCTACTTATACCAGTAAATTTGCAGGGAGAAATGTTTTCCAAGAGCCATAGGAAATGAAGTTAACTGAACTGAACCTGTCTTGCTGAGATGATTGTCAGGAAAGTGACATATCAGAATAAATAATCCAAGTATGTTAAAACAAAGGAAATACATGGACTGCAAAAGATTTAGGGAATCATTTAACACAAAATTAAAATGAATGCTTGACACAGACAGTCCAGTATAGTTGCATTTCTAACTTTTATATTTTAAGAGAGAGAAGTGACAGTGGAGCACATGAAAAAAAACCAGCCCTGAGATGTGAAGAGGGTCTTCAGTTGTTCATTCAAATAGAAACCTAGTTACAAAAGCTGAAGATGCATTTAGTTTATTATTTACTTTATATTTTGTTCTTGCTAGTTATATGTTTTGGTTTTTTTAACATATGTACATATTTGTTTGGTGAGGCTTCTGTCTTACTGCAAACTGACTTTAAAAAAAGAGTATCATGATATATTATTGCTGTGTTTTTTTCCTCTAATGGTATAAATAAGCCATCAGTTTCCTGAGTAGTTGGAGTTAGTGTGTGCTGAAGTTACAATGCAAAATGAGGCAAGAAAGTGTTATTAGCAATCATTAACTTCAATTTATAAATCAATTGTAACAGAGTAAAATCAGTGTGTGTACCTAAGATCTGTCATGTCAACTAAATATATTGAGCAGTTAAATACCACTTTGTGTACTTAATAGCCATGTTTGCTGTAGCACGGCTTAGTTGTTCAGGAATAATGGCCCATCAGCTGAGCCTGACAGAGATCCCAGACTGATTTCAGACATGAGTAAGATGACAAACCATAGGGGTAAAAGTGAGATCTGGAGTCTAAATTGAAGAAATGCAAGTCAAGTATTTTAGGAAATTATTATTTTAACATTATTTTTTGTGTAACAGTGATAATATTAGTAGTACTTTTTTTGCAATATGTGTCATGTTTTCCACTTTAGGGACAAATTAATACTTTTTTGACTGATCTACCTACTTAGGGAAGAGCAACAGGTTCTCTCACTTTATTGTAGCTGCTCCACCTCATCAAAAGGGCCTCTCTTAAAAGAGCTGAAGTGAGATAACTTTGAATGTGGTGCTGTCATGCATATTCATATTTAAACTGGAGATTCATGTCTACACCACAAACTAGAATTTCTGAAGTTCTATCAGTTCCATATATTTCTGGATACATCTCTCCAGAAGAGAAATATTCAAGTTATTAATTTCATTACATACTGCAAGAGACAAAACATTAAATAAGTTTCACGTTCAAACTAAAACGAGACCAAACACAGGATACATAAAGGATAAAAGGATGACTGTATTATAGGAGAGACCTAAAGATTGTTTAGAAAAGTGATTTAACTATTCTGATGTCCAACAGCTTTTCTTCATTAAGATTTTGTTTGTTGATAAGAGTTGAAGAGAACTTTTTGTCAGGGAAATTATTCTTAAGCTCCAATGCATTTTTTTGTTCTCTAATACTCTGTAAACCCCCTAGCCATAAGGGGTTTAGAGAGTTGAAGGAGGCCTATTTACAATGTCATTCTCCAAAAAACAAAGCAAAGCCAAGCCAGAAGGACTTGATAGAGCTTGAAGGCAAAAGTCTTAGACCTACAAAATGAGATTTTTCATGTAGAATTTTTTCATCTGTTAAGAATGCAATGAATCTCCAAAACTACCTCAATCAATTTTTTTTTTAAATGAAAATACATGGATTCTCATTACTGTGGTATACTTTATCCCCTGCACTGGACATCATCATAGAAACCATGTGAATCAAAATAGACAAGGTCTGCAACCTAGAATAATCTTTCTGAAGCAATGGAGGAAGGTCAAAAACAAGAGGAGCTTTGTTGTATTTCATCCCTCAATGTGACATGCAAAGGGCAAGACAGGGAATTGAAAGTTGTCATTTTGCTGGACGCTAAAATTAATAGAACCACACAGTCATTGTTATTTTCAAGCAAATACTTTCCTTACAATCCCACTCATCACCTTCTATTCTATATGGGCTGTTTCTCTCTTTTTGCTCTCCACAGATCTGTTATTTGTTCCCTTTTCAGCATCTCTTTCTTCTTGAGTGCTCTTTTGTTTTGTTTTGTTTTCCTGTGGGTTTGTTTTATTCTAGCACTGTCAAATCACTTTCTGAAAGATATCTTTTTCTGAAAATCTGACATCTCTATAAATGTCTTTCTTTGATTAAGAGAATTAACATATTTGAACTCTGACTTTTTTTGGCAGTACAGATTTAATTTTCAGTATCTACATATTTGAAAACCTTCATTTAGATCTTAGAAGGATAGAAGGCCAGTTTTATTTTGAAAACAAAAGCAATCCTTCTCCAACATCCATACTATTTTAGAAGTCAAGAACTGATATTTAGTACAAATATCTACTGACCTATATTTCAGAAATTTTTGTTCATCACTATCAAGGCTGTGAATGAGTAGATCTGAAGGCACATTGCATTCCTGAGAGTTCAACCTCTTCCCTGAGACCTCTGAGCCTCCAGTAATGTGCAGCCTGGCACATATCTGGGTCAGACAACTCAGCCACAGCTCCTAGTGCTTCATTTGCTGGGACTGGGCATGCAGAGGGTCTGTATTAAAAAAGCCCATGCTTGTCCTCAGACAAGAGGACGTGAACCTTTGCATGAAGTGCAAAGCTGATAAATGTGATCATAATTCTGGTAGTCATGGTTTTCAAATTGGCTTTCTCACTTTCTTGAGGTAAAATAATACTTTTTTATTGCTCTAGGTTGCTGAAAATTAATCAATTATTAGAAAAGTTTTTGAGTCATTATTTTCCTTAGATGCCTTTGAGAAAGAATATTGCCAGAATTAGTGGTTTCTATAAGTGGTTCTGTTTAAGCTTTTTCAGAATAAAGATTTCTACACAGACCTTTCTCTAAAATTAAGACTTTTTTTAACCATCTGGCCAAGGGTCATAAAGAAAGTAAGCAACAGAGTGCTTGAGGGGAAAGCTGCTATGCTGAAAGGAAAACAGAAGAACTTCCAACACACTGTTTGGAGGACTTTGGAGAAAAGAAATGGGATAAATAAGCTCCAAATATTCATAACATTATTAAATTTATCAACACTATTATATACAGTTTAAAATAAATATTGAAGAAGTCCTAGTTTTTCTCCTGCACTCAGAGCAATATGTGTTATATTGAGAACTTATTAAGCAAAGCAGCTTAGTAGCTCATCCTTGTCTTTGCAAAAATGTCATCCTAACTGAGAAAAATTTTTAGATGCCAAGACTTTTTTAAGTTGTAAAAGGCAAAAGTGAGTAATTTAGTTGTGTTCTTGTCCAAAGTAATAGAACACAATGGGTAGAAACAGAAGGGAAAAAATTCCCTGCCAGTTTCTCTCTTCTTAAATGTCACTTTATTTGGATGACGATCAGCTGGATTGACTTTGCAAGACTGACTTTATTTACACATACAAAACTCCTTAAACAGCAAAAATAAATTCCAACATTTTGTAATTTCATATTCCAGAGACAGTAATGTGCATCTTGCTGTGATTTGTAAACTTGCCAGTGTATTTCAAATGCTAGTTCAAATTAAATTATAAGTTTTGAAATATGTGCATATGAGCATGTAAATTAAAAGAATTTATTATTACAGCCAACATTTAATGTCAGTAGTTGGCTTTAGCAATGTTTGCAATATAAAATACAAAACCATTTTCTGAATTTTTACTATAATGAATTATAAAAGAAAAACATTTCACTGTTACAATATTTGTAGAATAAATTTTTCCAAAATTTTCTATAAATGAATCTTCATGTAAGCTATCACATAGAGAAATCTTGGATGATTTTTTTTCAGTACTTTCATAGGTAATCTCAGGTGATAAAAAAAAATCCTAAGTGTCTTTTCACCCCAGTCTGTTTAATTTCTTAACCCGCCTTTAGACATGTAAAAAAGAAAAGCAAACAAACCACCCTTCAAAATTACACACAAAATGCTCACAGTAGTTTAAAAGGGCTGACTCTGGTTTTTGTAGGTTTTATGCAAACATACTGAAACACAGCCCATCTGGCCTTAACCAACAGTGAACACATTCTGTTAGACATGCTGCATAAATTAAGCTGTTTCAAATAAGAACTGCTGCAATTTAGATTTCTTTATATTCATGGAATATATCCTCATGGAAGCAAGGAAGTGAACCAAGATCGCCATGATTTCATCAAGGACAAAAAGGGCCTGACCAACCTCTGTGCGCTCCTCTAATGGAGAGACTGCAATGATCAAAAAGGGAAGACCAACTGGTGTAATCTGCCTGGGCTTCAGAAAGCTTTAAACACAGTTTCCCATGGAATCATAAACTCCAAACTGGAGATCTGGAGTTGGATTTTAAGGGTAAACTAAGGAAAGGGTGAGATGGATGCAGCCAGAGATTTGCAGTCAATGGCTCTATGTCCAGATGGATCCAGTGATGAGTGGTGTCCCTCAGGGCTGCCCTGAGACTTTGGCTCTTCAGTATCTTCATCAGTGACAGAGGCAGTGGGACTGAGTGCACCTTCAGTACATCTGCAGTGACAGGAAGCTGAGCAGTGCAGGTGGCACTGCAGAAAGATGGGATGCCATACAGGAGCATCAGGAAAAGCTTGGGAACTCAGACCATGAATAGATAAGAGTGTTAAAAAGTCCAAGCACAAGGGGCTGCAGCACAGTCAGAGCCATCCCAGACATGAGTACAGAACTGGGAGTAGCACTTATTTAGAGCAGCCCTGCCAAGAAGGACTTGGAGGTTCTCAGAGATGAAAACCTAGACAGGACCCAGCAATGTACCCTTGCAGCCCAGAAAGGCAAACGTGTCCTGAGCTGCATCCAGACCAGTGTGGGCAGCAGAGAGGAGTGAGGTATTCTGCCCTTCTGCTCTGCTCTGCTGAGACCCCACCTGCAGTGCTGCATGAGCTCTGGGGCCCCAGCACAGGAAGGACCTGTTGGAGCAAGTCCAGAGGAGACCACAGAGATAATGAGCAGGCTGGAGTTCCTTTTCTGTGAAGAGAGGCTGAGAATGTTGGGGTTGTTAAGCCTGGAGAGGAGAAGACTCCAGGAATTGGATGAATGAACCACATTTAAATGAATGAACCACATTTCAGCCTTCTAATAGTTAAAGTGACTTAGAAAAAAGGAAGAGAACAGTTTTTTACAGTGATAGAGTTTTTTACAGTGATAGATATTGATAGAACAAGGGAGAGTGCTTTTAAGATTTAAAAAAAGGAGAGAGATTAGATATTAGGAAGAAATTATTTATTCAGACAGTAGTGAGGCACTGTTGCTTAGAAAAATTTTGAATGTCCTTTTCCTGGCTTTATTTATGGCCAGGTTTGACGGGGCTCTGAGTAGACTGGTGCAGTAGAAGGTGTTCCTGCCAATGGCGGAAGAGTTGGAACTAGATGGTATTTTAGATCCCTTCTAACCCAAGCCATTCTATATTTCTATGGCTTTTTCTTTTTTTTTTTTTTAAGCAAATATGTTGTAAATATGTTGATGAACACCATTTATTTAAGAAAAAAAACCAACACCCTAAATAAAGAAAGAGGATGATTTGGTGCCTTTCATCTTATTTTAGTCTGAGATTATCTCTTTCTGCATTTAACACAGCAGCATATATCTAGAAGGAAGTTAGATGGATTGAATTAAATGTGAAAAACAGAGATAGCTTTGCTAATCAAATACCAAAGGAGACCATCAAGAGAAAGATTAGATTGATTTGCTATACTAGAAGGCTACCATATGTAAAACACTAGTTAGGTATGAAGTGAAACTGTACTGGTCTCAGAATTGCTGTCCTACAGGAAGCATGTTGAGGTCTACATATAAGTATTCCTCTGTGTATATCCATATAACAGGCTAAGCTGTGGCAGGTTTGATCACACACAAAGTATCTCTTGCTCATAGAAGGGTAATAGTTGTCTGTGGCAATGCACTGGCAATTCTGAAATGCTTGCATCCAGTTTAGGCAATTTAACTTTCCACAAGAACATGAAGTTTCTGGCTACTGTCATCTCTGGTGGTATTTACAGCCAGTGTTGCTATGAGTCTCTTTGGGATTCATAGTGCAACATGGTTTTCTTGTGCCTGGTACATTGTTTAATAAGGGGAAATTCAAACATATAAATATGGAATAAAAAGTTCAAATAGGTCAAACAAATTAGTCCTAAACTGAGAAGAAATTTAGAATCCATGAATATCAGAACATGCTGTTTCTGTATCTCTCCTTCCAGATGCCTGAATATTCAGAAGAAGTAGGTCTTATGTGAGTTTTCAGTGGTAGGCATAACTGCTCTACTATATACATGGATATTCCTTTTGATCACTTTGCTTTTCCTCCCCTGGGAAGAAAGGAGGGGAGAAGTCAGAAGTGAAGCTTTTTTTTTTTTGACTACATTAAATATGGATTGGGGCAGTGGTGTCTTGGCATTGTTCATCTCTCACAAAATCTAAATATGATGTGAGGCCAAATATGAAAATATATCAAGTTTATATTTCTATAAAAGGAAAAAAAATAATCCTATCTACATTCAGTTCAACTGCTACAAGTAAGAGAGTAGTGAGGCAAAAATCTGCAATGCCCATGTTATATAAACTTACAGGTTTTGTCCTCGCACCATAGAATTTATAAAGTACATCTTGAATTGCCCAAAACCTAGGTTTCTAACATAAAATAGGCAGAGAGCCATAGTCCACAGAAGGATAGATAGACAGCTGAGAGGAGCAGTTCTGTCTGTCTTAAAATAGATGTCTGAATCATGGAAACAGACTACCCCAGCAAGTGCCTATCAGAGCTATCTCTAGCAGGAGCCTAGCTGACCAGTTTAAATGAGCAACCAATCCTCTGGCAGCTCAAGGCTAGTGAGAAAACTCCTTTCTTAGTGTGCCTTGTTTAACTCTCAGTGAATAATTCATGACAAGTAATGTACTCTCAATGTAACCTTCATTTGTTCTGATAGAAGCTCTCCAGTAACTTGCAACTTTTTTAAATACATAGGTTTTTTTCCTTTAATTACAGCTTTGAGTTTGACAGTTTTGCATTACAAATTGAACACATTTTGTACTTTTGAGTGTTCATATAAAAAGTTTGGGGTTTTTTTTCTTTTTTCACCTCATACAAGCCAGGTTAAACCTTTGGAGTTTTCCATACCTCAAAAACAAACAGAAGTGAAACATGAGTAGCAAATTTTATACAAATTCAAGAGGATTTTTTGAAACACAAGTGTCATGGAGGTAGGCTTCCTCTTCAAGCAAGGCTTTGTAACATAATGCATAATTTAGATTTAATTTTAGTTCCTGACATTTTTCTGAAGGACTTAGAAGTATGGATGATGTCATTCCACCAAACAAGAGTCTTATCCATGTCTGACTCATTCAGGCCATGATCCCATACCTGTGGATGCCAAGTTTCCAGTGAAGGACATAGAGAAATCCACTCCACTGTTTTGTAGAGAACCCTTCTGTTATACTAATGTGGTTACCTCACCTCAGATTTGCTTTCAGAATGACTTTCTGACGGTAAAAGTTAATTGTTTCCAAAAAGACAAAATGTTACAGAAACATTCGTTTTAGAGTATGCATGGCTGGGTTGGGCAGGTTTTCTGTTAATGTTTGGTTTTTGTTCTAGACAAGACAAAATCAGAAAAAAGATAAAAGTGCTTTACTATATAAGGCTAGCTAACATGCTTAAAATTTAAATATAAACTTTCACATTGTGCGTACAAGTTTTGTTTGCCTGAAACAGTGGTCTGTGTGTACTCTTGGAATACATGGTGGTATTCCTCAGTCTTCCAACCTTCTCTTGTTAATCTCACACTATCCCATTCTTCTGAACAAGATGATGATGAAAGAAAGCATATCTTACAAAATATAATGGTTCTCTGATAGTGAGCCTGACACTCGAGAGTGACTTTGTCCAGAACCAGTCCTAATTATGAAAACTTTGTAAAAGAAATACAATTCTCTCTTGCCTTTCCTAGCAGCCACTGCTTCATTTGGAAAAAATAAAAAAAAAAAAAAAAGGAAGAGAAAAAATGTTAGTCCACTTTTTTTTTAAGTTAAAACAGCTGGCATAATTTTCTTGGAAACCATAGCTACTGCTTAACTCCCTACTGAGTTGAGTATGAACCACCAATGTTTATTTTTAAGCAACTATAGTCTGAGTTTGTGTGGAGCAAATAGTTCAAAAACAGAAAGTCTGATGGAAACATTGATAGATTTTTCCTTTAACCTTGTAATTAGTGCTGTATTGCTGCAGTAAAATCCATTTAGATCTGACAAAAGTCTATGTTTTTATAATGCAACCTGTATTTTTATATGTCTATATGTTTATATATATATATATATCTATATATATACCCATGGTTCAATCTGGGGGGAGTTTTTATTTTTATTTAAAAAAAAATAAAATATAAAAACAGCCTGACACACTAGGCAGCCTTAGCTCAGCTGAAGTTCAAAGTCTGCTAGGAGGGTAGTATATAATTTTAGGCTATTCGCTGGTATACAATGTTAATCCAACATTAGCAGGTATCATTTATTCCAGCCTTAATGACTGATGTGTAACCATAGACCACAGCATAGCTGATGGCACTGCTTGCCCAGAATATAATGTTTCTCAGAAAAAAATTGTTCTCCTACTCCTAAAAATTAGCTATTTTTATTTTCTTTTTGAATCTCTAGCAATGAAGATTTGCAAAGGTTCTATTTTTATTTTCGCAATGGAATCTATGTGGACCAGCAATGGTCAGTTAGTACTAAGGTTGCTAACTCTAATTGCATAACTGATTAAATGAAATAAAAAGTAGGCAGGAATAAAGGCAGAAGGACATGTTTTCAGTCTGACACACACATATATATATATATATATATATATATCAAGAACCTGACTTTGCTGTGTAAGGGAGCGAGGCACAGTGAGGCCTCTCTGACTCTCACCTCCTTTACTACTCATGGTACAGCTCAGGCAGCAGCAAAGGAAACTGAGATCAAGCATCTTCAGACGAGGCATGGTATTAGAACTGGGTATTCTTACAGAAGACGCTCTCTGCCATGAAGTCCATGAGGAGTTTTGCACATTTAATTCTGTGTAAGGCCTTTTAGAGCACATAGTAACTTTGTTTACACAGCAGACTCTGAGCTAATACACCATATTTATAAGTTGGGTAGCTCAATCCAGGCAGCTAGATGTGAGTGCATACAGAAAAGAAACACCAGTGGCATATGTCATGTTTCTGCTGTGCCCTTTGGTTTGCCTTTTTTCATTCTTATGAATTTTACACTCCAGTTATCATTACATTTTTTAGTTTTCTTACTTATGCAGTTATGTGCAACTTTTTCCTCTGTGCTAAAGGACTCCGGTCAAAAGGGAATATGCTCTTACCTAGACATGAATCACAAAGTTTAGTTTCTGGAATTCTAAACCTACAAAAAAGTGTTTTTAAAATCACTTGCTATGTTGAGCAGTGGCAAAATCTGCAACTGGGTTAAACATTTGTTTCTCAAATTCTCTGACTTAATACTTGTTTTAGAAAGATACATCTCCTGAACCTACACCTACATGACTAGTTCTTAGACCCACTCATGCAGGTAATATAAGAACATTTTGTTAATCTTTTCTGTCCTTCAGCTTGTTATGCAGTACAGGACAATAAGAGGATAATCCAGTCTGTGGATGAGCTAGAATGAACTGTGCAACTTAAGAGTTTCACAAAACTAATTGGTGTGGTGTTTAGTTTGTGAAAAAATCTTTCCTCCAGTGGAATGTGTTCTCCAGCGGATTGGAAATGTTGATTCCAAGTTTAAATGCATATTCTTTATTTATTGAAAACTGTATTTCACATAAATGTGGAAACTGGAAAGTATATATGAAGAAAGCAAAGATACAAACTGTGAGCAAGACCAGATGCAACAGTAACTAAGAAACAACATGGGTAGTCCTTAGTGAATGAGCCCAGCTCCAGATTTTTAAAGATATTTTAGCTATCCTACTTGAAAAAAAACCAGTGTGAAGCTAAGATTACATATCAAAAGGCAGCAGATTGTTTTATAGCTTTCATTTGGTGTGTATTCCAAACGCCACACTTAAGAGCCCAGTTGTTATTTATGTCCGAAGGCTTGAAGTTGTGAATCCATTTCTTCAGCTTGCATAGAGCAGCAATAATCTGGCTCCTACTGTGTGTTTTTTCATCAGTTTGGTGTCCAAGCGCTTTTCAAGCAGCATTATGTGGGTCATCCCTGTTTTACAAACTAGGAAGACAAAACTCAGAATGTTTAAGCAAGTTTTCCATAACCTGAAGAAAGAGATGTTTCCAAGCATGGAACAAAAGAATCATTCCTCTACCTCATTCCCTAAGCCATGCTTTTGGCAATTCATTTTAATATTCGATTCTTTGCACTGTAGCAAATGCAAAGAATAATTCAATTAGTTACTAATTTGAAGATAAGTAAGATTAATGTGCACACTAAATGTAAGTGTGCACAAAGTGGGCTGAATCCAGCACAATTTTCATTTAATGGTGTTTTGTTTCTGTGTCTTTTTTCCTTAGACCTTTTAACTATACAGCTAAAACCTCAGTTGATGATACATGCAGATAAAAATTATTGTTGTTTTTCTTGTTTCTTTTATTATTAGTGTATTTAGTGGTACTGAATGTCTCCATCTTTTAGTAGTTTCATTAATTTAAAATATTTTCTTCATTATATTTATTATACAATCAACACTTGCCTTAAACATGGTGGCATCCTAACACTTCTCTTCCAAAACCTTTTTCCTGCTACCATAAAAAAATAAAAGAATTCCAAAAAGGAAAAAATATAGGTTTGTTATGGGTTCTTTTTAAGTTACAGGATTACATGCACAAATCAGCTATTTAAACAATGGTCATTTTTCTTTTTATTCTCTTAACTTTCCTTTATTCTTTTTTCTCTTAATTCCTCAAATTATGAGGAATTTATAGTTTTTATTATTTGACCTCAAATACAAAAATAAATGCTACACCATCTTCTATGAGCACAGTGGACTAGTATTCTCCTATCTTTACTAAAGCTTAGACAATTCTGCCTTTGTTGTTACTTGTAGCACAACAGATTTTATGTATTAATTAGAACCTATTGTTAACTGCCAAAGTTGTTCTAATGGGTTCTCTAGAAACCTCTCTAGAAAAAGATTAGCCTTTCCTATGATGAATGTTAAGAGACTCCTTTGTTTTAGCTTCCACAAAGTCAACTGATTAATTTTAGATAAGATTAACATTCCCTAGAGGTCTGTGAGCTCTCCTTCCTACTGGAAGACTTCTGTTTCTGGGGGAAGCCTATGAGTCTAAGGTTGGTCCCTGAAGACAGTCTCTGTTTTAGCCACTTGAAGTATGGTTGCTTAATATATATTTCATAATAGTTGAAGTTAATAGGCACTTGGAGAACAAGAGTTTATTTCTAAAGAGCTGAGGATGGAGACTAACAAAGAAAACAGGTTTGCAGTGGGTGTTAGTTAATGAGATGGAGAACTGTGACCCCACAAGGACTTTTTTCTCTCAATTGACATTGAAAAGCAGTGACTCAAATTCAGCACCTGCAACTAGAATGTATTCATACTGTAGCAGTAGTAGTGTTTAGTATCTATATATGTTAATATCTCTTGTCATATTTCTAGTAACTACAAGTAAGAGGCAGCATCTTGTCTGATACACTATTGAAAACAGACCATCCTGAGATATTAACTGTTTTGCAGAGCAGAAATAGCCTTTGAATATTCCATTTCAGTATAGTATTGCAAAAAACTTAGTCAAAAGCTCAATTTTGCCTAATTTTGTTTTCCTTTGTAAAATTGGAATAATGTTTATAGTTATAAAATATAAATAATCAACAAACAAAAATAAAAAAAATAGCCAGGTATTCTGCAACAGTCAAGGATCTCTATTTTATCTTTTTTTTTTTAAATTACCTATTCTGTCTGTTAAAGAAATAAAAAAGTTTCACAACATGGTGCCTGATTTATGTGCACTTCTATAGATGTGTGACCTGCACAGTGACAGACCCAACTGTTACTAAAGGTCCTATGACTGTATGACCCTTCGAGCTAAATTTACCACAGATGCCTTTTCCATTCATTGAAGCTAACTATTTTGATTCTACAGAATTCCTAAAAAAGGTCCTTTGCAAGTCACTAAGTGATATTTGAGAGATAAGTGCCAGTAAACATGGAAAACGTGAAGAACAGAACACAGACCAAGAAACATTATTAACATTCCTTCTGCTGTTGTGGAACAATTTGTATGCAGATCACCAGCAAAAGCCTCCAGGCCAGTTAGGATCTTTCCTGGTGATATACAGTGTAGTTGGTAATAGATTTTATTGTACTGTTATAAAATAAAGTACAAAGGTTCTAGAGAGCCTTACACACATTCAAATTTGATTAATTTTTTGATCTTTTGATGCATAATCTGTTTATCATGTTTTTCTTCTATTTGCCAAGTCTATATAAATTTTATAAAAGCAATCTTCAGTGCTTGTTTTCACTATTAATGTAGATGCACTCTCATCCAAAATAACGTACTGCAACACTTGTAAGGGACTGCAAAGGAATGGCTATTAAGCATGTCAATACTTGTTCAGCAATAAATTTGTTCTTTCAATGTTCTTTCAGTTTAAAACCAATTCTAACACTGTTCAGATCATTTTCAAAAATGTTTAAATTAAACAATATAATCCCTGTTTTGTTTGCTGCCTTTCCCCCTCCTTTAACGCTGAAATTGCCAAATATCAACATAGGAATTAACTCAAAGTTTTTATGATAATTTTTTGAGCAGAAATTCTAAATGCAAAATTGTTTTGTAAGGCATAAACTATTAATGTAATTATTATAACAGCAAAAGATATCTGCAGTACAGCAGAAATGATGTCATGTTATAGTTCTTCAACTAAGGCATTTTGTCCTTCAGTGATTAATAATCACTATCTGTATGTGTGTTTGACTTTAACAGTCTACAAGGAATTTAATTTTTACTTAACTTCCCCCCCAGTGTTCTCAATGCCTTTCAGACAGGGAATGCTTTCTGGTTTGTGAAGTTAGATAATAGTACTTTTTAACAGTATCTAAGCAAGTGTTAGGAGAAAGAGAAAGGGAAGAGTTACATTTCTGGGTGAGGGTTTTAGTTGATTTGGAATGAAAAAAAATCTTTGTTCCTTTCTTTACTCCACAGAGACTAATTTTTCTAGCATGTCTGTAAGTGGAATTTCTTTGCAAACTCAGAAATGTTACTATAACTTACATTCATCCTTTCCTTTCATTTATTATCCAGAAGTATTTTTTCTTCTTCTTTTTTTTTTTTTTTTATTTCATGTTATTGACCTTTAAACCTGTTGTTATCAAACTCAAAGAAAGAGATAGGGACTCTTTTCAGCTGCCTTCATTCTCATGTGACCTGAAGGGAGAATAGGTTCAAAATAGACTAGTTCCTCCCAGGGCAATACAAGACAGAGGAGAAAAGCACTGTCATTTCCGAACAGCACCGTGCTAGAGTAAACTCAGCATGAAAAAGGAAGGAGTTGCAGCATGTTAGAATTCTTCCTCCACAGCCTGGATTTTTACACAAGACGGATTTGGAGGGTGTTAAAAAGCAGAGGATTTTTAAAAACACTTTGAAATGGAGTACTTTGAGAATGAGCTTTTTAAGGACAACTGACATCTGACTGCCAGTAATACTGAAGGAATTTTTCAAAATGAGCATTGTTATGAAGCCAAGATCCCGATCTACCAGCTCCTTAAGGACTGCCGACGCAATGTGGTAATGTGGCTCGCTTGTTTCTTTCAGGCTCTCTATTATGGCACGGAGATATGTCCCAAGAAAGTCACAGGCTTTAATTTTGATTTGATAGGTATTGCATAGTTATTGAAGATGTTCAGCTGCTGAGCTGCACAATTATTAGTAAGGAACAAAATTATGTAGCTTTTTGTTGTAAAATACAATCTATTTAATTTTTAAAAAGAGAACCCTTTTGGTACTTTTTGTAGCATAAAACACAGATTTTACCCATTCAGCAGTCGGGTTCCATCCTTACAGTTAGAGATGCCATCTAAAAATCCTCAGTACACTTATTTCTGTAAGAGAAATCATAACACAGAGCTTGCATTTCTGGAGGCTGGAGAGTAAAATGAAGTTATAGGGTGTGTGAGCTATTTTGGGATGCTTACATTTTGCTGCATAAACAGACTGACTGATAGAGATGTGTCCTGGGAAGCAGCAGACTTTGTTGCAGCATGTGTGAGACTGTGCTGTGTTATGCTTCATGTGTTTCCCCTGCTCTCTGAGGCTTAGAGGGGTAGAAATGGTCTGTGATATTGATCTGTCTGTAATAATTTTCTTGCATTTTTTTCAGTTATTAATCATCAAAGCTTTGTCTTTTGAATAATTCTTTTTTCTTTATTCTTTTTAAGCATCACTTCATGCTTTTTAAAACTTGGTAGGCACTGACAGGACAGCTTTCTATGAAGTATGAGAAATAAATTCCATTTACTCTCTTAATGTGTCCCACATTTTGTTCTTCTCTCTCTGTCTTAATGAAACCACCATAATTTTAATAAACACATACTAGACTAATTGTTCAGAGCTACATTTTACAGGTAGAAAAGATGTATTTTAAAATATAGCTTTTTAATATGTAAATGGCTAATGTGTTACTGAGGGATAGACTAATGACTAAATACAGCTCTTTGTGAGGATATACATCCAGTTAATTGAATATTAGCCTTATAAAACCTTTATGTTTCAAATAGTTTTGGCTCTGAGCTAAAGCCATGTCAGTACTACTGTTAAAGGAGTTGGAATTTCTTCCAGCTACCTTTTACTGAAACCATTTTGCAGTAAAAGGAAATTAAACAAGTACACTACTCAATCTTAAGAGTAGTCCTAGTTGCTCTCAGAAAGTGCTAAGGCAGAGTTCTGCTGAAATAAATGCAGTAAGTAGTGTCTCTATGTCTTTATTAGAATTCAGTGCCATGTTTGTAAACTAAATATTGCTAATGTGCTGCATTCTGTGGGGTGCCTCCAAGGAAGTGAGCTAAAACATACATACCTTAGCTATTACGTACAACTGTGCAAATAAATCAAAATGAGGACCTCTGATTAAGTTTGCCTTTTTTTTTCAGTTGATGACTGCCTCCATTAATTCGTGCAGGGAATTTTTCTTGCAAAAAAATTAGAAGGGAAAAAAATCCTTGTAACTAATAGTTGCAGGCTAATTTGGGCACCAAGTATTCTGTCTAAAATACCTTCCTGCCTCCCTTTTGTTGCTGTGGCCTTTAGTCATAGCGCTAATCTGATATCTGAGAATACCTGTTCTGCTGGTTGTAAAATGGGAGTCCTCCGCTACCCGGCTATTTGGGAATGCGACCTGAGCTCAGAGGTGGCTCTCAGGGAGACACTTGAAGGCTACTGTAGAGGGTACATGCTGTTCTGTGGCGGTGTGGAGCAAAGCCAGGCAGGCCCTGTCCCAGCCAGAGGGAAAACGGAGTGCAGAGATAAGAGAGAATGGGCGGGAACTGCCCACACCGAGCTCAGCTGCCTGGGGCAGATGGCAGCTGATCCTGCCCCTCTGCCCAGCTCACCCTGCCCCTCTGCCCAGCTCACCGTGCCCCATTCACTGCCCAGCTCACCCTGCCCCTCTGCCCAGCTCACCCTGCCCCATTCACTGCCCAGCTCACCCTGCCCCTCTGCCCAGCTCACCCTGTCCCATTGCCCAGCTCACCCTGCCCCTCTGCCCAGCTCACCCTGCCCCATTCACTGCCCAGCTCACCCTGCCCCTCTGCCCAGCTCACCGTGCCCCATTCACTGCCCAGCTCACCCTGCCCCTCTGCCCAGCTCACCCTGCCCCATTCACTGCCCAGCTCACCCTGCCCCTCTGCCCAGCTCACCCTGCCCCACTCACTGCCCAGCTCACCCTGCCCCACTCACTGCCCAGCTCACCCTGCCCCTCTGCCCAGCTCACCCTGCCCCTCTGCCCAGCTCACCCTGCCCCACTGCCCAGATCACCCTGCCCCTCTGCCCAGCTCACCCTGTCCCATTGCCCAGCCAGCCTCCTTCCAGCTGGGCATGAGTAGGACCGGCTTCCAAACCATCTGCTTGACTTGGCTTTGTGTGCCTTGCTGCCTGAATCTGTGGGTTTGTACCCCCTGGGTCAACACCTTCCTGCAGTTCTCCAGGAGAGAGTAACAACAGTAAAGTCTTGCCACAGTATTAGTGCTTAGGGAAACATTAAATCAGGGTTAAATCAGAAGCACTGGTAGGTGTTCAGGCCAGAAAACAGGAAGAGCATAATTATTTTTGAATCTCATTGGGAGAAATAGCTAGTCACTTTTCATAGTTGAGGAAGGTTTATTAAACCTTATCAAAAACACAACAGAAGACTGAATAAAGAAAAAAGGTTACGGTGCTGGGAGCAAAAGATTTTCCCTGCCATGTGCTCAGTCCACTCATAAATGGAAATTTTTTTCCTTTTTAACCCTTTAACCCTTCCCAAAGTTCTGTCCATTAACCCCTTCTTCACTGTCCAGTGGTGGAGAACCCTTCCTCAGACCCTGACTGGAGGTCAGATGTCACCATAGTGACAAGCCACATGTCCCAACTTCACCTGCCCCTTGATAACCACATGAGGGGGTAAAACATAACTATAAATCTATAAAGCTTTTCTTAACCTATATATATATACATGATATTTGCCCATTAATTGTGAGAGTCACTCATCGCATTACTCATCTATCACATCTTGATATAGTGATCCCACTCTATGTAAGAGGAGCAGGAGTGCCTGGGAGGAAGGAGATGGGTCTCAAGAACACAGGGACTTGACTGAGAGGATTGTTTTAAAGTATGGACGCCCCGCTTGCAAGGGTTTGAGAAAAAATGATCCTAGATTTTCTCTACCATTTCTCATGTGAATAAAGTTCCTGTGAAGGTCAGAAACTGGGCTCCCAACACACAGAGGCTAGTGAAAGGATAGAAGAGATGTGAACATAAGACAGAGAAACCTCTGCTCTTGGTGCCCGGAAATCAGACTCCCTTTTTGTCCAAAAGATACAGTAAGTTCAGTGTAAAAGTATATGTGTGGTAAAAGCATGATATTCTTTTCAGTATCAATATTAGAAAGCAATTAAAGGGTATCTCCACGTGTGGTATTTTGATGGGTGCCCCAGCTGACTTGGAGCAGATGCAGGAGGGCCTGGGCTGTGCTCGTGCCTCCCCTTTAAAGCTGCATGGGTTGGGGATGGCTGATGTTTACTGTGATGGTAGGGTCGGCAGGCAAACCTTCTCTTTCCGATATGGCTTGTTAAATTTATCCTGGTGTTATGCTGACTGAAGTAAAAGCAGATGGCTGGTATTTATACAGAACAAGAAAGTGACTTATATAAGGGTTATTACCTGTTATGTTATTGCTGCTCAATTCTACCACCCGTTCCCACTCATTCCAAAATTCAGGGTGTGATAGTGAAGTATGGTTTTATATCATAAATCTTCTGGAGAATAATCTAGAGGGGATAAATGTTTGTACAGACTTTTCAAATAAGACAATTGATGTGTCTTTATTCCAGAGAAGAAATAACAAGGAAGTAAAGAAATCACAGTGAATTAAACTTTGGCCGAGACAGCCAAATGATAATATGATTACATTTTCGTGACTATTTGCCACTGACAGTAAAGCAGCAGTGTTCCACTGAAAATGTCATATTTCTGTTGATTTTTTCCTTTTGTAATTGAAAAAATGTATGAACAAATTAAAAGAATCTATTTGGAAGAACTGAATTAAAATTTTGGAAGCTTAAATTAAATGTTGAGAATGCTTGCTTGATGGCAAGTCAAGTGAGCAGCCTCTGTTGGACAGAACCTACTGCCTGGAAATGGTGCAGCGAATCAGACTTTAGAACTGCCTTCGTTTTTCATTATATATATAACTAGCCACAATTGTCAGCTTTTTCCCACAATTCTTTCTGCATTATGTGACTAGAGATAGCTACACATTTACTTTGTGTGTTGGCATTACTGGGTTTTATTTTGCTTTTGTAACATTGACCAGTTCAGGCTTTTCTGGGTTTGGAATTTAGGATATATTGATCTGCAAAGGGCACAGCCTGTCTAGTGACCCAGAGACCAGAGATCTTCAACAATTCAGCCTGTGGTATTATGTAAAACAATGCATCTGTTCTTACTTAGCTCTAGAAGTGAGTGATATTTCTTGTCTGCAATATAATGGAAATTACTGAAAGATGTTGCCAAATATGGATTTCTCAGTCTATGACATATTTATAGATAAGTGGGGCAAATCTGATCTCTTGTATAAACTTTCTCTGACCTTTAATATGTGGATCACAAGAGGAATGCTAAGTAAAATTTTAGTGAATGGAGACAGCAAAATTCTTGTGGCATAACATCAATGAATGGCATTGTTTCTGGGGCAGAAGAGCTAGTACAAACATATAAGCTGACATTCAGCTGACCTCAGGTAGGTGCACTACTTTCCTGACTTAAAGGTACCATGAAGTACAACTCTGGAATAAGTGTGACCCAGTCTTTTGGTAGCCCTGTCTGACAGGAGGAAGCTGTGGCCACATCACACTGCTTTGGAGCTGGCCATCCCAAAACAATTCAGTTCCTTGGTAAATCCCTTGGTGCTAGCAAGCCTATTGCCATTACAAAGATGATGAATATATTCAATAAGTGACACTGAATGAGTCATATATGTCAAGGTTATTAAATACAGACATGTATGTACAGTTAGCTGCTGACTTCCAGGATGGGAATCCCACTGCTGGTGAGATCAACCCCAAAACCAGGACACTCCTTGAAGGAATCTTTGTCTACAGGACAGAGAATGTTTACATAGGTAAATGTAACTGTGAACAATATTAATAGCATTCATATCACTTGGCTGCTTAAGGGTTAAGGCTTTTTATTTCTCTGTTGGGTGAATTTGTTTTCCTCTAGAGTATTATGATTGTCTGTGAGGCATTGTTGGTATTACTTGCCCCTTGTTGGCATATCTTATAAAACTGCTCTTAAACAAAAGAGGGTTGGGACTTTACATAATATCCGATTGCACTTTCAGTAGTTGAAGGTATTGAATAGAGCACACTGGGAAAGTTCAATGCAAGCTGCACACCATTCAAACTCGTATGTAGGGATCGAAGTACAAGTATCATATGTAAAATTGTGGGATTTCTGAAAGTTGAGGAAAGCCTGCAAGCTATAGATATAGTCTTTCCTACGTGAAGTCTGACTCTGATGGACTTCAAAGGTGACTTCATTAAGAAAAATAGGCTTTCGTAAGCAGTATAAGCCTCAAATCTAGATAACCATAGAAATTCAAGGTGGTATATATGCTTTTGTTTATTGTTCAGTGCTAGTGAGGAAGTCTACAACGTCAGCATGACACTATTTTCCAAAGTGGGATATGTTAAAAAGTGTTATTTTTGCAAAATGAAAGGGAAAAATTGCAGTTTTGTCAACAAAGTTGGGGTGGATTTTGAAGTTATCAAGTAGTCTATTTTCTAACAGAATGAGACATGTCCTAATGGGCCTGGCCAATAGTCTTCCTAACCTAGTATTCTGTGATCACTTGTAACAACAGGAATACCTGAATGCCTGTCCCACCTGAGTCCCAGTCCAGTTTCTGCAGTCCATTATGTTGCCCAGCATTTACTGGTGTTGTATTAGGGATGTTACAGGGTTCACCCTGGTCTTACCTTTTTCAGATTGTCTATGTACCTGTTTGCCTGCAGATTAGCCTAATCTCTTTTCTGAATTTGCTGATAAACTGTCTTCCCCTACAGCCTTCTGACAGCCTTTCACCTGTGTAGGAAAGGGACTTTCTTTAGTGTGCTTTAAGATGAGTTCTGTCATCGCAGCATTTCATGAAAGAGTCTGCATTCACTTATCCAACAGCTTCATGATTCTGTGATGTGCAGTTACAACCTCCTCAGCCTTTTCTTGTAGACATGGAAAAGTTGTAGCCTTCTTAAAATTTTCTAAACAGGCTATTTCCCCATCCCTTGATCATTTTAGGTCCCATTCATTGTATTTCCTCAAAGACTGCTGTGTCCTTGAAATACAGAGACCAAGGCAGGCATTACCCAAGATGAGAGCACACCAACCTTCTCACACAATGGTAAAATTATACCTGTTTTTTTTTTCACAGCACCTTTGTTGATGTCCAGCATGCTGTTAGCTTTTTTTTACTGCCATTTCAGGTTGAGCTATATTTTTAAATTATTTTTACTGTTTTTTTTAGTCAATTTTTTGGCATGTTCCCATCTCTGTATTTTTGTAGAGCAGAAGAATTGGAGTTGCCATCATAAAATCCAGTTACTTTAACATTAATATGAGAAGAATTCCTTATTGAAATAACAAATGTGGGGGTTTTTTAAATAAATGAACATTGCAAATCATGCAGAAGAGAACAAACTGCAAAGCGTGACTCCCACAAAGAAAGGTAGTTCCTCCAAAATACTTTCTTTCAAGCTACATCCAGATTAACTCATGTGAAATTCTTTCTCTACCATACACAACCATTTAGTTGTGTTAGAACAATTTAGTTCTCTGCCACTCATTTATGTGTATTAACAATTCACTTTCAATTTTTCTGAAAATATAATCTTGTCTTTAGAGCACAGTTCTCACACCTTCTCCTTGATCACATCTGGTATGTTATCAGCTTGTGGACAAAGCTCTGCTCAAATCTAACAACCATAAAGTGAAGGTGTGACGCTTGGGTGTCTGTCCCTAGTGTGAAATAAGGGAGAGGACAGCAAGTTCCATGGGGAACTCACTTGACATCTCAGCTGAATGACCAAATGCCCATTTACAGCTGGCTCGAGTGAGGATAGAAGGGAGTCCCAACCTTGATCAATGTTGAGATACCATGATGGAAGTCTTCTCCCTTGCCTTCCATTACACCATGTCTGAACCAGTTGTTTGCATCTAATTCCACATGGAAGGGTTATCTTTCTTCTACCTTGTATTCTAAGAAGCACAATTATAGTGTAAAGCATAGCAGGTGGGATTCAGCTCATCTAGACAGATTTTTGTCATACCTGGTCTAGTAACCTCTTGGTGGAAAGAAATACTTGCTCTCAGGGTATGACGTGACTGTGACATATTTTAGATGCCTGCCTCTCAGAAAAAGAGGTACTCTTGATGTCAGTGATTTTATCAGCCTAAGCAACACTCAACAAAATGTAATACTTATACATGAAATCTAACTTGTGTGTGGACACCTGCAGTATGCATATATAGCCAGATTAATTATTTCTGATGCAACTAATTTAGCTTATGCTGAATACATGCTTTAATATTTAGTAGTTTTACTATTATCTTATATTATAAGGGGATGATTCACATAACATAAGGGAAGTCCAGTATGGAATAGGAAGTATTAGAACACAACAGCAAGAATAAACCAACTGCTTAGGCTAAATATAGTATTGAAAGAACCTTGCAGTAAAGTGAGGTCAATTCACAACCATGAAATCACTAAGCAGTGATGTCATAATTCCAATGACAACACAAATTACTTAATCTCATTATTGGGATTCCTATCAGAGTTCAGCTATGGTGGTTTCTAATTCAGACTAATGTGCACTAGAACGTTTTTCTTAGGTCACATTACACAACGAGAAGTAGATTTCTGCGCTCCTTTATTTGGTACCATTGCTGATACAGTGAAGATGGGGGCATTAATTACTTATAGGTTCATAGTATGATATTATACGACCTTTTAAATATTTTTGCTTTCATCAAAAATCATGAAAGCTCTTCAGATCTATAATGTACAAAATGACAGAACAGTTTCAGAAGCTAAATGGCAGAAACAGATTTTTTTATCTGACCTCATCTTCAAGGATTTGAGAGGCACAGAGAAAAACTGATGACTTAAATTTGTTGCTTCACTATTTCATTTGCAAGGTTTACAATAGCATCTTTTGATGCCTTTATAAATACACTCAAATACTAACACGCTCAAAACTGCACACACTAATTAAAAAATAATTCTCTCTATAGTTATTTAAGAAATACTTTTTCCCTTCTATCAAAGTGTTAAGCATTAAAAAAAAGAAAGATGATTGCTTCAGAAACATTAAAAATTTCCTTTTTCTTTGACAGATCTCTCAAAATAAATCCAGCACAGATCAATTTTAAAAAATTCATTCTAGCTTCATTTTGCTTTGTTTCAATTTAGTAATTTAAAATAATTATTCGAATAAGCTATTTGAATAAAAATTTATCTTAGAGTAGAAAAAAAGGAATTTATTTTTATGAAAAAAATTTTCAGTATTTCTGAAATTTATAGTTTATCCTTAAATTTCTTTTAATGATTGTAAACTTTTTTGTGTTGTTTTTTTTTAAGTTTCAATTTTGGGGTAGTTATATCAGTTTGTCATCTGAATTTTGAAGAACTTCCCATATGCAGTTATATAATAACCTACTGAAAAAATCTCTCTATGCTGTGTACCCGAAACAAGTTTCAAAAAAAGGACCCAAATGCTACATTCCTACAGTACAAAACCTGGTAAAGAGTTGCATGTTGGTGCTTGCTGTAGTGCCCTGGGAGCTGGTGGGATGATGCTGTAACAAGGGCAGTTAACCCTCTGACACTGTGCCAATCTCTGTGGAAGCCCAGTGACTGATTCCCCCTGGTGTTGTACTGCATCCCAGAGCTGCTGCCAGCACCCACCCCCACACACATCAGGGCAGCCTGCAGCAAGCACTTGGGGGAACTTCCTTCGAGAGATGTATGTTGAGAAGTGAACAGCCAGTCACTATGAAAGCTCCTTGGGTGCTGCTGCCCTGAAGAGTCCCCTACACAAGATCAGTTATATAAAAGATCATCTTCTTCTCAGAGCTTTATATTCATAATCATCTTTATTGTTTCAGATGTTTCCACATTTAGTAGTTTTAAGCTCATGAGCTGTGCTTTCATTTGATATGAGGTCTTTCCTTGACTTAACCAACATCTATTTTTCTTTTGTCCTAGCCCTCTATATATGCCTTATTATTGTGTCCTGACACTGTAACTGGTTTACTTTTACTTCCACCCATCTGCACATTTTCTGTCCGAGTTTCCAGCTGAGTTAGAAACAGCCTTTGCCATTTGAATGCCATTAAAATTTACCTTTGCAAGGTAAAACTGCCAGAAAACTGTTCTTTTCATACTGTTAACTTCACTTAATGAAAAAAATACTGGTTTCAATTTTAGCCTTCAAAACTTCCAGATATAAAATAGGTATTTTTTATGTGTAAAACTGAGCAATTGTGGTACTGCAGCTTCCATCCTTCCTAGTTCAACATCTCCTGTTTGTTTGACACCCTTATTGCTGTATCATGAACACAGATATTTTCAAATAAGTTTAATTCTTTTAGTATATTTGCACCGTAGATGTATGATGCCTGGAAAGTTGGTCAAATGTCCTTTTGTAGAAATGTGCATATCTACTTGAAATATATCATCTGTATTATATGGTATAATTTACACTTTCCTAGCTTGTATCTGTGTATTTTCCAGGTGTATCCAGTGAACAAAAAATTTTATTTACTCTGACAAGTTGTATATCTTCACATTTATTGTGAGAAGCCACAGTGTGATAAAGTCTGCATTCCTGATGTTCTATGAGACCAAGTGAAGTGCATCACACTTCCATAAGTAAACCTCTTGATCTTACTAGTATTTAGTCTTGCTGATTTCATTGCATGCTATCCTGAGGTGTCTGAATTAATCCCTATGCATAAATACCTTTTTTCTTTTCCTGATTCTAACTTTTATTCCAGTCAAATATTTTACTCTCATAAAAATCTTTCTTTCATCAATCTTCTATTGTGTTCTCCCTTAGTATAGCTTGAGTAATTTTTATACACTCAATTGTAATAGTCACACAACATTCTCAGCTCTCACATTTAAAAATTAAAGATTTAATGATTGTAGAAAATATTGTAAATTTCACAAATTAAAAGGTGAGGAAAATATCTGTTGCTTTTAAAATCTTACAATTTTAAGACAATCCATCCACCTATGCTTGCATAGTCAACATGGGAATTCATATAAGTCCAGAGGACTGTTCAGAAAATCAGAAATGAAATCCTAACACAGACAGGTGCTCCCAGATTTCCTCTGAGCTCTCTCCCCAGGGACTTCTGGGGAGGCTGACCTTCAAGTTTAGACATCTGACCAAACCTGTGCTATTAATTTTCTCTGTGTGATCTTAAAAAAACCTGTTTTTTTTCTTTCAAGTATTGCCTTGGGAAAAAAAGGCCAAAAAAGAGATTTTTTGGGGTGTATTTACTTCTTGTTCTTGATTAATATGTATATTTACTTTGCACGTTTTGCATAAAGATGGTGTGATAATGCTTTTATCTGTTAGTGTTGAAGTGTAGACAGGAAAAATGAAATACAGAGGAAGGACATTTGATACACTGAAATGCTGTTTCACAGATGCTAGATAGATTTTGTCCCATTCTTGTGTACAGTTTTTAATAATTTTTAATCTGTTAAATCTGAAATTGCATAAAAACTGTTGGCAGCTATAGCCCCATTTTGTGGAGAGAAATATGATTAAGTAAAGATGAACATTTAAAAGTCAGCAGGCCTGTGCTTGCAGTAAGAGTGTGAGACTCCTATTTAAGCTTCCTCTGACAGACCCAATAAGGGTAGAATGGAACATATTTGCTATGACAAATGAAAATGTCAGGTCACGAAAGAATAGCAGTAACATCAGTACCTCAGCTGGTAGATGTTCTGGTTATACTCATCAGCAGATGTTTTTTAGTGGCAGAGGCCACATTAGTCTCTTATTGCAATCCTTGCATACTAATTTTGGCTACCAAACACACAGAGTTACCCTGAGAAATTCAGTAGTGGAAAGGGGGAAAAACCCACCATGTTCTTACTGGCTGTAAATTGAACTAAGCCCCTGAAGGTATTACTTGCTGATGCTGGAGACTGAAGACCCTTTTCCCACCTACTTTCACTGTTGCACAAGTTTTCTTCAAATAACTTTCATTGATGTGAAAGCAATTAAAAATGTATAAACACCATTCCATTTGAGCATGCTTCTGTAAAGCATGGTCTGAAACTAATTTGCAGTAGGCAGTTGGTTGAAAGGAGCATTTGTGGAGATGTTAAGGCTTCCAAATGAGTTTCATGTGTTCTTTATGTAATCATCAATTTTACATTACTTTAGTGTTAAAATAGTACTGAATTCTGAAATAAAAATATATAAACTAAAATAATTTGGTTTCCTACTATTCTTTTTATCTCTTCCATGTCATTCAACCTGGACATGAAATAATTCATATAATACAGGTTGCAGTTTCAAATATACTCTGCTCAGTCCTGGCATCTTGTTTACATGAGAACAACTGTTCATTTAAATGGAAAAAAAATCTACACTATAAATTAAGTAAATGCTTATTTACAGCAGCAGACAATTGGATTTTGATAGCTTTTCATTCCTGGCTCATATTCTTTCTCTTGTTCCATCCTTTTATAAATTTCTTTGGGTTTATTTACCCTTTAATACTCACTGTTTCACAATTTAATTTTTCAGAGATTCTGAAAATGTCAAACCAGTCCTGATTGTGTTCTGTCAACAGAACAGGGCTGAAAGGAGAATCGGGTTTGTGTCAGGAACTATTGTGTTTAGTTTCTGTCCAGATTGAATAAAAATGATGTTTCTTTGACTTCTTTTCTGCCTTTATTCTGCAGTATAAACCTCTGCATAAATAAGATAATGAGATAGTAGATGTGTGCCTTTCCTGTGATAAGGGAAAAAACATTCTGGTCAAGTCACTCTGGCTGTTCTTTGGTTTGTTTCTTGGATAGGGAACATTTTGGCTCTGTCTTTCCTTTCATAGCATATCCTTTCATAACTCTCAGTTCTTTTCTTGTGCTTTAAAACACAGACTTTAAAAATTTGAAATGTAATATTTCGGGATACACTGAAACCTGCATTGTAAGTATCCCAATACCTCCAAAGTTTCAGTATTGCTGCTCAGCGCCCATTTCTATAACTACTCTATTAGCTCTAGAAGACAGTCAGTGTCCAAAAAGCTGAGTAGATTGTTACCTTCTCCCTCTCTTTAGTATATTTAAATCCTGATTTGATAGTTTTGTCTGCCTTTAGTTGCTAACAGTTCAGAATATATTTCACAATAGAAAGAAATCTCTGATTTAGAACTCAAAGACAGTAAAGCTGTGTACCCGGCTGTTAACACTGTTACCAGTTATTGCAGGAAATCCTGGTGATAATAACCATTCATTTTTACCCGCATATAGAGGAAATCTGTCAAGAATCAAGGAGTAATTGACACAGGCTGTGTGTGTGTGGGGCAATTAGAGTAAGGGAAAATATACACAGCATAAGGGGTCTTCTAAAAGTTAGAATATTTTTGAAAGGTGTGAGAAGAGAATACAGGAATCAAAGCCAATGGTCTAAATTTGCTGATCATCAGTGGTAGGCACTAACATTGCATAATTAATTACTTTTCAAAAGTTCAACCTATTCTGTGTCAGTTTTGAAGCAAACTGTTCAGATGCCCTTCATTTAATGAGCTGGAAAATGATGCTGGCTGGCTCAGTGATATTGAAGCTGTGCCCTTCGCAGCCTAGTCTGCAAAAGCTTGTTTTTTGATTTATCCTCTAGGGAACACTGGCCAAGCTAATCTCTGTTTTTGTTTTTGTTTTAATGTCCCTTTTGACATTAGTCAAGACAGGATAGTCACCTCAGCACCATCTGCTCTGAACTCCATGCTGTTAAGGAAAGATCTATTCTTGCCTAGGTTTCAGTATGACCAAAATGACTGTTTAGGTTTGGTGCCACGTAGAGTCCAGGACATTTGAGAAAACATATTAAGTGACTCAGTTGATATTGGCACAGGCACTGTTTTTATGCTTGGTAACACTATGATTACTGACTTAATTGCTGACATATGTTTTCCATTCTTTAAGGGTCAGAGACGTGAGCTGGGAAAACATTAGGAACCACTCTTTGAAACCCTAGTGGTGGTGTCAGCCTTCATAAACTCTTTGCATTTGTGGCAACTCAAATACCACGATTGCCTATTAAAAGGATTTTTTCTCACAACTGTGATCCTTCTATCACTCAGTTTGTAACTAATGTTCTTGTTACAAGCATTCACAGAGAGTCCTTCCTGAATTTCACCTGTAGATATCTGCATTCTCATAAGGCCATAGAACCTCAAAATGGTTTGTGTTGGAAGGGACCTTAAAGATCATCTGTCTGTAGCCTCCTTGTCATGGTCAGAGGCACCTTTCCTCTGCTAGGTCAGGTTACTGACAGCCCCATCCAGCACATCCCTGAAGACTTCCAGGGATGAGATTAACATGGCAGGGTTTAGGCCTTATATTTATCAGCAGTGCCACAGTTTTTCTTTGATTCACAGATAGTAATTACATTTGCATTTTTGGCAAGCAGGATGTTCACAGCTGTGAAGCAATGTATTTTTCTCCTTGGAATATCCATTCTTGAAAAAGGCTGGAAATGAATAACTAGGAAATGACATTTTGTAAAGCCATCACAGCTTTTCATCTTGTCCAAACAGCTTTTCCACCACAGAAAGACTTCCATCCCCCACAGTTTCTCCCCATGTTAGTAAGATGACCATATGACTTTGTTACTGATATTGCACATTTATAGCTTTCTTACAATTATTTTTTTCAAAAGTAAAATATTGCTTTGTATTCATGCTGTTAGTATGGCATATGTATCATTGCATGGGTTTAGATGGATGAGAAGCATTCATTTTTCAGTTTCCAGTAGCTCCTCAGAATGTTTTGCTTCATCACCTAAAATTGATTGATTTCCTAACCAGTAGTTATGTTCTTATTGGTTCCTGGTACTAGAAATAGAAGTTCTGTATGATTCATTGTAACTGAAAGCAAAACACTGTATCTTTTTTAACATTCAGATAGGCCAGCTGCTCTCTCTGCCTCCTCAATTTTTCCTTTTTTCTATTTGAGGTATTGAGCATGGTAATATTTGGGCTTTTACTTCAAAATAAGATTTTATTTTTGTTTAAATACTTGTTGGCAACTGGAAATCTAGAATCAAAAAGTGAAGACTTAGTTTTCAAGAACTTTCCAGATGCTTTCAAAAATCCTCAGAAGAGACCACCTAAATAAAACAATAATATTGTGATAATAATTGAAATTCCAGTTCAGATTTTATCTAAAGAAGAAAATCTAAGGGCTATCAGCTCGGAATGTACTTTTGGTCACTAACACATGCTTTTTCTTGAATCTTTAATATGAAGTATTGATAAATACAATTTTGTTTGCTGAAGATAGATCTTTCCTAAAAGGGAAATAAGACTTGCTTAAAGGATCCTTTATTGCTTCTTCTCCCTTTTCCACACATGTCCAGTCCATTCCCCTTTTTGCCTGCTCCTTCTCTTTTTTAAGTGCGTGAATCTTGTTAGTGATTTTACCATAAAAATACTTGTGAATAATGATTTTGAGAGCAGACTTCTGAAACTCTTTGACCTTGCTATCTCTGTGTGGCTCAGAACCAGCATCTGGTTTCAGAGTTACTTTCTAGTTCATTTGATGTTAAATTAACCTCAGACACTGTATTCATTGATGGTAAATTAAAGGACCCATTTCCTGAAATTTAGCTTTGTGGAATGAGGTGTTGTGCAATATTTTTTATTGCAGGTGCTTGGCAATAAATTAAATCCAGCTTCCCATAAAGGATAGAATATAGACACAATCACAAACATTACTGAGTAATAGTTCTTAAAGATTTAAATGATACAGATATTCCAATAATTGTATATTTCACCTTCTCACATGCCAGGGAATGGCATGAACTTTAATATTTGAACTATAAGCAAAAATTCTCTGCCTTACCTTGCTTCTTTAAATACTCATTGAGGAATTTATTTAGTTTTAACCAAACATTTAATTTTTCAAACATGCTGTCCCTTAAATTGTACAAGTCCATGTATATTCTTACTAAATTGCACTTCTATGTTGATACTGAAGTTCATTAGCAAAAACTGTATTTATTGAATTCTACTTCATTCATGCATTGGAGAAGTCAGATATATTTTTTTTTCTGTTTCCATTGCTTTAACTATTAAGAATCACTGGAAAATTTCAGAGGAAAATAGTACACAAACCTGCTGTCTTTTTTAATAGTCTGTGTTTCTCATGGATAGACAAAAAGCTCTGTGGGCAAAAAGCCATGGCTAGGAGGGGTAAAAAAAGAATAGTGTGGGAAGATATGTACTGATGAGGCTTCCTTAACGCAAAACTACAAAATTCCCAGGAGGAATACTTTGCCCATGTGCTGTCCTGGCAGTGCTTTATAGTAGCATATTTTAAACACATATTTAGCTACTGACAGTTTTTTCTCCTTTACACCTCAGTAATGTTTTATCTGGTGCATTAATTGTCCATTTAACTTTTTTTTTTTTTAATTTATTTAGTCCTTTCTGTTGCTATGTGGAAAAAATACCCAAAACTGAACAAAACCAAACAAACCATTTAATTCTGTCTGAAAGTAGAATTCAGAATGGTTTTCTTTATCTTATAGAACTACCACATGGTGGAGCTAAAAAAAATAAAAACCACATTTAAAAAAATTTAATCAGCTTCTCATCTGAAGTGAGAAAGATTTTCTTCTTTGTTTCCTTGTATTTTTAAAATAAAATTTCTTATAATAAATTTTTGGTGAAGGGTGTTTTTTTGTTTGCTGGTGGTTTATTTTGCTGTCTTTTCTTTCCTTATATTTTTTTTTCTCCATTATTCCCTTCTTTTACATGGAAATGTTACAGAACTACCTGTTCTAATATCTCCTTCTGCTGCATTTTTATGGAGGGGATCTTGAAAAGAACATGTACCAAAACAAGTAAATAAGCTAGCCTTCTATACTTCCTATTCCTTCACAGGTTTTATATGAGGAAAAGCAGTAATTTTTCTAAATTTCTCATTTCCTCACTTTTATCTGCTTTTGATACATCCTTAAAAAACAGTGTTGCTGATACTTCTTTTGTTACTACTCCTAAACTCCTACTACCAAATTGAAACTCCCACTACTAAAATGAATTAGTATTAATTTTAGATAGTATGTAGGTTTTAATTTGTTTTGTTTTGCTTGTTTTTAAGGTTCACTTAACCTTAAAAGAAAAGAACTCCTGGCTCTTTACAAAGTTCCCATTTTTCAGGTAGAGAAATGTAAGCACAGAAGAGGATAAAACTATTCAGTCAGGATGACTCACCAGGGAGAGAACAGGTTTTTGTATCCTCTTATTCTACTTTATTCCCACAAAAGAAACAAATGTAACAAAGGATATCCTGATAGTTTGTCCCTCCTTCAGCTGCCTGGGCCCCCATTCCCGTCTGCTGAAGGTTTCTGTTGAGAGCCCAAGTCTGTCTGTGAGTTTTGGGACAGAGGGTGGGTCAGGCAGGCGATGGATGGCGCGCTCACCGTGGTGCCAGCTGGGAGGGCACATCACCATGCCCTGCCTGGGCAGCGGGGCAGCGCCTGGGTACCTCGGCTGAGCTCTGCTGAAAAGCACTGCTCGAAGAGTAGCTCTCATTTGGCTAAATTGTTGATTCCCCTGGGAGCACATCACAGGATGAAGTAACAAGATGTCAGGGCAAAATAGTTGAAGAAGTTGTTCCAAAAGCAACAATGTTACATTGACATTTTTTCATCTGTAGGGACTGATGAGAGATAGTGGACTTTCTCCTTGCTCTCTTGGATTGTGCATTTTGTAATGTTTCCTGAGTGATATAATCACCTCCTTGGCGCCAGCAATTATGGCGTGTCCTATCCCAGTTTTAGTAATGACATCAGGATCAAGAAAATAGAGTTTTGGAATCTAGTTGCCTGACAACTCTTTTTTTGCACTAAGTCAAGTTAATCATGCACAATTTTTCCTGGTAACAGGAAATTTCATTATGCAAAAAATGCTCTCATGCTTTTGATTTTTTTTTCTATTTGTAAACATACATCATGTTTACATTTTGTCCTAAGAAGCTCTATAGTTCAGTTGTTATGATTTGTCCAGACATTTGAATGATTTTGTTACTTTAAACATGTATTCTTTTGGAGTTCAGGGAAGGACTTGTGGAAAGGATGAGAAAAGACAACACATTTTGCCCAGTGGAGAAATGCAGCAGATGAGTTGATACAGCAGAGAAGAGGTTGATGGACAAAACCAGTCAAAAGCAATCATCTTCCCTCCCAAATTTATAGTTCAATTTGGAGCATGAAACCTATTCTATGGAATTAGTTTGCTCTTACAGATAACTCTGTAACTGATGAGAAATTTTTAGCTGGCCTTGATAAATCTACAGATATACATTTCTGCATTGCACTAGGCTGTTTTGAATTTTAATGGAATGATTTGGTCTTGCTCTTTGAGAAGAATTTCACAGAAGAATTTGTTTTGCGATAATGCACAGTGATTTTTAACAGCTTTGGCTCCAGGTTTTCACTCACATTTATTAAAAAAAAATATTTTTCATCTGCTCTTTCAATTAACTGCATATAATCTGCATGTAAGTTTATTTAATACTGGAAAAAGATGCCTTGTTACAAGCAATGTAAACTGGCATTTTTGTTACTACATTCCTTCACAGAGAAAGACTCATTTCTTTGATGAGAGATGCTTAGCTTAGCACTGTGTGCGGCATCTGAAGACTGTAGCAACCAGTGTTGGAGGTTTTTCTCTCATTTCTAGCTAATTTTTTAATAGTCCTTGAGCATTTTTAGGCTTTTGTTCATTTAGATATTCTAACAAATGCAAGTTGTATAATATATATAGTAACTTTACACCTCATAATATTTTCTTTGTTTTAGTAATACATAAAGCACTAAAGGTATAGCTTTGTAAGTTTTGCTTTGTCACATTTGCTTT
Source organism: Molothrus aeneus (assembly GCF_037042795.1). Taxonomy (NCBI): domain Eukaryota; kingdom Metazoa; phylum Chordata; class Aves; order Passeriformes; family Icteridae; genus Molothrus; species Molothrus aeneus. The sequence goes on from NC_089680.1 coordinate 36,608,945, forward strand.
CAGAATCCAATAGTCATTTACTCAATTAATGATCTTACAGTGACTGGTAGAAACGGACAATATAGGAGCACAAGAGATTGTGAGGAGAACATGCATATATTACATTGGTTGTTAATGAAAATGAGATTGTGAATGAAGTGTTCCAATGATCTTGAGGATGAGCAGAAGATGAAGTTAATCAAACGTGCATTATAACTAAAATGAAATGTGTTCTTCATCTATGCGCTAATTTTTAGAAGGCAAACCTGCAATGCTGCATTTGAAGTCAGATTTCTGATAGTCTGCCATTAACAGCTGTTGGTAGTGCTACAGCAGGCTGAAATAGAAAACTGGAGATAAGCAGTAGTAATGCAAGGGTCTTCAACATGTGCTCAAATGTAAATGCAATAAACTGATATAGATGTTATTATGATTGAAAAGTCAAGCACAAAAGCCAAGATTGCATTTGACTTTGGAACTTTTGTTTAGTCCCGCGCATAAATAATTTTATACTTTACCAATGTGGTTCTTTATTATTTTTACTTCACTGAGAACTCAAAACAAATGCAACTCAATTCATGAGATATTCAGTATTTTATCATTTTCTTGCTTCTTATTATATGGTCACATGCTTTATTGACCATCTGCTGTTCATATGTGTTGTAAAAGCAGCTCTAGTGCTTCCATCAGCTTTTCTGTGCTGCTCACCATATGACACTTTACTGCTTCTCACAGGTGATTAAATTAATTTTCATCTCACCCTTGTGATAGAAGGAATTGCATCATCCTTACTTAATAGGTATTTAGCCAAAGAGATTAAAGTGAAAGTATTACCTAACTCAAACATTCAATATGTGTTGTCCAGGACTTTGGTTTTTTTATCTCCATAGGATGTAATGACTCTTGTATTCACAGCATTTTTCAATGAAACAGTGGGCAAATGATGAAGGGCTGGGTTACAAAGGAGATGTAGCACTTCTACTTGCTTTTTCTTGCCTTTTTCCGTTGGCATTCACTTTCAGCACTCCCAGAGAGAGAGCAGTGGATCTGATGGACCTTTGATCCATCCTGAGCAGTAGCTGCTCAGAGGTTCTGAGTTAGTCTGTGTTTGTGAGTGTTGATGGCTTAAGCATATGGATACCTCAAGAAGGAAAAAATACTTAACTAGTGATGCATGATAAACCAGTCACTTGGTTTAAGTGACTGGTTCATTATCAGGTGCTTTGCAGCTTGAGCAATTGTTTCCAGTTCCTGATAATAAGATCACTCTTACTTCTTTGTAGCCCTTTGATCAGTACCGATCTTCTGTGGTGAAAGACACAAAACCCCCCCACAGGGGCTTCTTCTTTAGAGTCCTCTGAGACTGGGCAAACCAGGAGATTTTTAAAAAACTCTTCAGATTTTTTCAATAGTGCTGATACATGATGTGACAGACTTTAGCTTAGCTTATACTTATAACTTTCTGAAATTTATGAAAAGGTTCACAGAATCAGTAAAAAACCACAACATTTTGCAGACACTTGGCTAAACCCTACTTTATACAAAAAAATATGAGTCACTAGAGTATCTCACAAAACAGTTCTCAAAATGTCTTAAATATGAAAAAATGTTATTTTCTTTGTCACCTTCTATCAACAGTTGACCCTCTTTCCATCTTAAAAAACTTGGAAAGAAAATTGCAGCACAGAATTTAGTAATTTAGCAACAAGAAAACACAATCCTATACTGTGGAACACCAGTCAGCCCTCCTAGGTAATGCTATTAGGCATTGTAATAATACATTTAACATTAAAATAATGTCCTAAAAATCAGGAAAAACAAAACCCAAATGATTCATTATTGTAGATTATAATTTGCTTTGGACTAATGACATGAATTATATTTGACATTACATGCACTTAGTGAATATCCTCAGGGTCTAACAGAAGTTTAAGTATGTACGCACAAAATAATTCATCTCAGCAATCTTCCAAGGTTAGCTCCTGAACTTCTTACCCTCTAAAGGTTATTTGGATGTGGCAAAGAACTTCCAGAACTCAAAACACTGCATATACCTTAATACTGTTCGTAGAAATCTGGGGAAGAGGTGGAGACAAAAATCCAATACCCAGAATTTAAAGAACTGAAATGAACTGAAGAGGAAAGGATGAAACAATTTTGTTAAACAAAAGTATAAAAATGTTATAACTTTGAAGGTCTTAGTACCTTGAGCTTTCATCCTTTACAAAACGTATAGTTTGCCTTCAATGATAATTACTATTAACACATCCCAACACAAATTCTTGTGGAAGTAGAATTTGTTTGTGATTAATTCCCAGCAATTATTTATTGCAATGGGAGAAATACTACAATGGTGTCAGAAAAAAAAATTTGTTTCCAGTCAAATATAATTATGTGTCCTTTACCTAGAGCTCTCATTGTCATAAGCAATCTAGAACCATACCTAAAGAAACAACTGCAATTTCTTATCTAGCTGTCTCCTGTCCACCCTCCTCTAAAGATGGCCTTGATTTCATGATATTTATGTGTACATATTGTACTGGTGAAACAAATAATCTTCTATGTGCAAGGTCCCTATCATCTGGCTTTAGAGCTTCTTCTCTTTGGACCTTTCTGTCCACAGCCCTTATCCATTTTCTTCAATGCACAATTTTTGAAGAAAATGTTGCTTAGGGTCAGTTGTGCAAAGATTTAAAAATTATGAACTAAGTGATGCTGAGGATTGCAGGTTCTCTTGTCATAATGATCACACCTCCTGGCTCACTGGATCTCTTTTTAAGAAGGATGTGGGCCTATCTGAATGAGTCCAGAGAAGGCTACTAAGAAGATCAGAGGGCTGGAGCACCACTTCTAGGGAGATGGGCTAAGAGAGCTGAGCTTGTTCAGCCTGGAGAAGAGAAGGGAGACTTAGAACACCTTCCAGTACCTGAAGGGGGCCTACAAGAACACTCAGGAGAGACATTTTATGAGAGAATGTAGTGACAAGAGACAAGGTAATGGCTTTGAGATGAAGAAGGATAAGTTTAGATTAAATGTTAGAAAGAAACTCTTCATTGTGCGGATGGTAAACCTCTGGAACAGGTTGCCCAGAAAAGTTGTGAATGCCCCATCCCTGGAAGTGTTCAAGGCCAGGCTGGATGGAGATCTAAAAAACCTGATCTGGTGGAAGATGTATTCCTGCTCATGGCAGGTGGGCTGAAACGAGATCATTTTTCGGTCACTTCCAAACCAAACCAGTCTATGGTTCTATCATTCTCTGCTGTATTTTCTGGTATGGGAAAATAGCATGAAGCAACCATGAATGCTTAGTCCTGCCACCTTCTGTCACAGGTACACTTTGAAAAAGATCCTTGTCACTAGTCACAGGGTAGGTGTAACCATATCTTCTGTGACATAGCCTTTATCACCATTGAGACTGTATATGATGATGTTTCAGAAAGACATGGTTTGCTGGGAAACTTCATAATGCATATTAGTGTTATCCCTTGGAATATTTTTACCCGTTATATGGACTCTGTGTTTTCATCAGTACTGTAGGGTATTGATTCAAATATTATAGGTCTGAGAAACTCCCTGTTTTCCTACATTTGCTTTATCACACCAGTAATTCATAAAGAATATATAAGCAATTTAATTGCTTTTGATAATGGCATTTGACTGGATTCACAGAAAGAGGAGGCTGAGCTCTTTCAGCGTATTGGATTTTCCATCTCTGGCACAAGTTTGGCTCTCAACCATATCTTCTGCTAATATCTTAGGGAAACTGCATTTTAACTAGAGTTAGGAAACATTCTTGGTGGATGGTTTGCATATTTTTATTAATTGATAAATAAGCATTTTGATATGCTTTGAAATTTTATTCTACTACATTTAAAAAAAGAGAAAATTAATGGCACTGTGTATTACAGTAAATTCATGCCATATGGTCACTCGGTGCAAGTTGGTTTTGTATCCCACAAACACTGCCCAGAAAGTAGTGGTGCAGAAAAAGAAGTTGGTATATTTGGATCAAAACTCACCCTGGAAAGAAAAACATTTTTTCTTGAACTTGAATAAACTAGGTAAAGTGATTTTTTAAACAAAGATCTGAAGATAGTTCACTATTTATGTCATCCAGAGGAACCTAAACAGGCTGAAGAAGTGGGTGCATGGGAATATTTTGAAATTTAGTGAGACCAAGTGCAAGGTGCTGGACTTGGGTCAGGGCAACACCTGAGGGGATGAACAGATCAATAACAGCTCCAGGGAGAAGGACTTGTGAGGCTGGACCTGCCCCAGCCATGGGCACTCCCAGCCCAGAGAGCCACACGTGTCCTGGGCTGCATCCAGAGCAGGGTGGGCAGCAGGGGAGGGAGGGGATTCTGCTCCTCTGCTCTGCTCTGCTGAGACCCCACCTGCAGGGCTGCATCAGCTCTGGGCTCCCAGCACAGGAAGGACACATGGACCTGCTAGAACACATCCAGAGGGGACCACAAAGATGATCAGAGGGATGGAGCACCTCTCCTATTAGGAAATACCAAGAGAGTTAGATATATACAGAAAAGAGAGGGCTTTGGGGTGACCTAATTGCAGTCTTCAAGTACCCTAAGGGAATTTACTGGAAGGATGGAGAGAGACCATTTGCAAGAGCATATGAATTCACAGGACAAGGGGGAATGGCTTCACAGTGAAAGAAAGTAGGTTTGGATTAGATATTAGGAAAAAATTCTTTTCTGTGAGGGTGGTGAGGCACTGGAACAGGTTGCCCAGGAAAGTTGTGGATTCCCCATCCCTGGGGAACATAGAATCATAAACCCAAAAATAAATTACTTAAGTGAATGTTGACAGAGAGAGTGCAATCCAATAATGACAGTAATAGAATGGAGAACCATCAGTCCAGCTGAGACTGCAATCCTAGAAATGCAGTTGAAGTTTACCTCCAGCAATGGCATATGGGGGTGGCAGGGACCAGCAGGCTTGTGGGGTACTTGAAGCACCCCAGGGCTTGCTGCCTAGTCTTTCTCATGTGTGGATCAAGTGGTTCTGTTTTTCAACATTCTTTTTCTCAGATTGCCCAAAATACTTCAACATTTTCTGCAGATTTTCTCATTCAGATCTCAACCTGCCACAGATTTTAGCAGAAGCATAAAAATAGAGGCTTGGTGGCTTTTTTGTTATCTAAAAGTAGAAATATTAATCCCCTTAGGTCTGTTAGATCAGAAGAACCATATAAAGTGACATAAGTCTTGTAAAAACATGAACAGATTACCACATTTCTTGGAAATTATTTTTCATTTCATTTCTCTGTGGTTCTTGTTTGAATTATTGTTATACTAAAATAAGACAATGATTTCAGTTTCAAAGAAACATCAAAACATCAAATCCATGTGATAGGATCTGGAATCTGGCATTCAATTTGAGCACCACATTAGTAGAAAGAAATTCACTCTCAATACCAAGTTCAGAGAATGAAACCTGCCAGGTGAGGGATGATATTCTCTCTGAGGAAAAAATAAAAGGAATAACAAAGGGAATCCCAGTACAGCTGAGCACAACACTCAAGTTGATGTAATAGGTGTCTTAAAAAAGAGTTTCATGCCAAATGGATAGACCACTGAGGTATAATTAGGAATAATGAGGTGACATTCTGGAAAGCACATCTTCAGTTGAGTACCAGGAAACAATTCAAAGCTAAAGTACCAAAGAAATTGAATAGTCTTCACAGGAAACTCCTTGCTTGGAAACTTCATAACAAAACATGAAGCAGTTTGTTTTGAGGGATTAGATTTCCTGAGGTGCTTGCTAGAAAAACATGACACAGAAGATAAATAGATAGTCAGAGTTTGTTTGAGTCAGAGTTAACATGTTTGAGCTGACTACTTCTTACAAACCAGTCTGCTTCATTGTTTTTTGTCCTACATATCTTTTGTCCTACACATTTGTCTGTTTCCTGGGCTTTTAATGCTGTCTTATAATTTTGGGCCTAATAGCCTTGTAGACTCAAATATTTCTAAAAACAGCTATGGCAAGAGAAAAAGCCAAGTTCTACTGCTAAAAAAAAAATCATAAAATGCCATGTTTTATTCTTTTGCTTGGAACTTTGATACGGGAAAATCTACCCACATCACTTCTAAATATGGAGTTAATCACAGGGCTTGCTTTCTGAACCGCTGAACTGGAAACCCAATGCCACAACCAGATAGTTGGCTTGAATTCTACAGTGGTACATGAAAATTCAGATTTAAATCATATGTTCCTTCTAATATCATTTGGTCACAATTGACTGGAAATATTTTAAGTAATGGAAAGCAAAAGTTTTTCTTAATTTTGCTACAAGGAAAAAAAAATCAATTCACATATAAACACTTTTTTCTTCAAATGTAGAGAGTTGGTATTATATTCCTTTTAAAATATCAGTACAAATGTTTTTCTTCCCTCATTTTACTGAGGGTTTTTTTTTTTTTTGTTGTTGGTTTGGGTTTTTTGATTTGGGTTTTTTTTTTTTTTAACTAGTCTTGGGGGAAAAGACAGAAAGAAAGGAGATAACCAGATGTGGACTCTTCTGCATCACTGGGTAGACACTGTCAGTAAGGAAACATTTTGAAAGGTCTCAAACAAAGAATTAGCCAAGTATTCAATTATATAAATCTACTGATTTAGTTTTACTTGGTTTTTACTTGATTTTTTTCTGATGCTGCAGGTTAACCTATTCAGCATCTAAAATCTTCTGGAAGTCTGTAGCAGGAGCAGACTAGAGACAACTTATTTCTTTATGATAAAGAAATGTCTAAAGTTTCATCTCTCACTTAAGGCGAACCATGCCTGACAAAAGAAAAGGGACACCAAAGTCAGCTGTAGTCACAATTTAATGCTTAGTTTATTAGTAAGCAATAAAAAGGCCCAAGTGAAATCACAAAGACCTACCAAGTAATCTAAGATACAGGCATACTCTGGCCTTTCTCTACAATCCCCCATATTCATGGTGCATTCCATCAGCTGTGGTGACCCACTGCTTATTTAAATCTGAAGCAATCAAAGAAATAGATTCAGATTCTGCTTTTGAAGGCAGCATCCATTCCTTCCCTTTCTCCAGTTGCTAAGGTCTCCTTCCTCAGAGATGGGCTCCTGTCCTGGGGCACAAACAATAAGTAGTTTACCCCTTCCTTGGAACCTTATAGTTTTATTACCTTGCCTTTGCTCTAAATTAGATCCTGCTCAAAGGGAGTTGCTGCAGGGCAGGTCTTCTCTGATAATTTCAGTGAATTACAGCTGCTACACCAAATGCACCTATTTTGTGTAATATTTAGATTGTGCTACCAGGTGAAAAAACAGGACACGACTTCTTGGAAGTGAGGACATTGAGATGTGTATGTAGGTCATAGCACAGATGGCTGGAGAGATTGCTTGACACTAGGACAATGGAATCCTTTGATGGGGGAAAAAATTGCTCCTCTAGAACTTGCCTGTTCCTCTGTAATGCTAAAGATGGCTTTAAAAGATAAGATGTCCCCAAGAGGTTCAATTAATTTGGCTCTCCCTCCCTGTAGTTTCCAAGATGAAAGTGTGAAGACACTTAAAGGGGAATAGCAAGAGTACAATTTGCATTCTTAAAAAGTCTAGTAAGGTCTTCATTTTAGGGTGAAATTTATTTCCTTCTCTCTCCTACTATTGCATATTTCTCTAAAAATAAAAAAAAAACATATAAAAATTAAAGAAAATACCGCCCCTCCCCCCCCCCCTCCGAAAAATGCTGCAGGATTAGTGCTAAATTCTCAGTACTAAGCAAAACCAACACTAAGATTTTTTATTCAGCATTAATTACAAACTCTTGGGTATAGTGATTGTGATGCCATTATTCCTTATGTAACTAAAATCTGTATTTTATATACAGGCCTCCACATTTTTTCTTTTAGCAGCATGGCAGAGAGTAGGAAACCAATTTTTAGGGGCTCAAAAGGAAGTCCACAGTTTCTTTCAACATGCAAAGAAGCTGTGCAGTCATTAACAACAAAGAAGTGTTGCTAAGATTCAGGATCAGGACCCAGAACCTCTCTTGTTCTTGTCACAGAGTCCTATTATTGTCTGAAGCAAACCTCTAATAATCTTCCTAAAGTTTGCTTGTGGGTTTATTTGTACTTGTTGTGTTAGGAGCACAAGAAGATCAGCCATGAATGTTTACAAATCACTCAGTTTTTTCCTCATCTTAGTACAGAGCATGGATGACAAAAAGTGGGCAAGAAGTGCAAACAAGATGAATAGCCAAACAAGGAAAAAACTCTGAATTTCGTCTCATGTCAAGTTTGTCAACATTAAACACTGAATAAGTCAGGCTCTAAAAATAAACACTATCCACTAATGCCTTAAAACATTTTTTCAAAATGCAGACACAAAAGTTGCTGAATTATCACTGATTTTTCAGGGCTTTGGCATCTCTGGAGTTGCAGCAAAGCTCTTTGAAGGTATAAAATTCTGTGATGTCTGTGCCAAATGCCTGTCACCAAAGGCAGTTTCAGTTTGCTTGCATTATGCAAACTGCCCAGAGCTTGCTGCAGAGCAATGGTGTAAAATTCTGTCTTTAAATTGCCACTTACTACCTGCAAAATGAAAGAAAAAGAGTTCCTGTCCTCTTTACTAACAACTTCCATGAAGATGTTGTTCTGTTTCTCTGTTCTTTCTAATTCTTGCTGTGGCTTAAAACTTACTGAGAGTGAAAAGATAAATAGGAAGTAAGCACAATTGACTTTTAGCAATTTCTGTTTAGGCAAGTTAAAGAGCCTGTCCTATTTTATGTCTTAAACTTTTGATTCTTTCAGTGTATGCAACAACAAAGAGCAAAAAACTGGTGTGGAAGTTTTCAATTCCCCATTCTGATTCTCTCTTCTTTTGAAGTCAGAAGTCCAGTTTCTTAAAAATAAGACGTGATAAACATAGAAACAATTTATATGATTTCATTGTAATAACTCTTATTTTGATTTAGAATTCTACAAGCTTTCATATCTGAAAATGTTGGCAAATTTCTCAGAAAGATCTAAATAAGACATAACTACTGTAACATCTCAGGAACTTTTTAATATAAACATAGGCTTCTGAAAAAAAAAGTTCTCTATTCACAGTTTCCTTTGAATGTGGAGCTGAACACTAATTTTTTTGATACATATTTTCAGAAAAGATGTTCTCTTGGAACAGCACGAGGCAAATCCAGCTGATCTATTTGGATCCTGTTTTTTACTTTTTACACCCATCTAGTGGTCTCCACGCAGTACAACAGGATAAAATTTCTGTCGCAACGGCAGTGTCTTGCACAAGCTTGTCTTTACCTGGTGATGCAAACCAAAGGACCTCTCCCAGGTGAAACTGCCGTTCTACCTAACAGACTTCTACATTTTAAAAATCGACTATGTTACAATCTGAAAGTGAAATCATTTGTAGAGGCCTGCCTTAGTTTCTGACTGGAAGAAATACTGGTAATATAATATTCATGTGATGTCCACAAAAGGGGGATGAAGAAAATAAAACAAAACTGCAAATAAAACCATATTTGTTTAATCCAACTGAATACTTTTGATTCAATTGAAAATTTTCATTCTGTGAGAGGGACTTACATTAATCTTCATTTACTTATATCCAGCCTTTAACTTTTGTTTTAAAGTTCCCAGGCAAGTTCATATAAATTTGAAATGATATTGCCATTGCAGAAATTAGTCTTACTGAGAACAGTCTTCTGTTCTACCTAAAACTGTAGGAATTATCTGTCCTCCTGCCCTCAATAGAAAAACAAAATATACAGACTATGTATTGATTAGGAGTTTGTGTTTTCTTGAAGCTGTTTAAAGGGCATAAAAGTCATTCAGGAAACTGAATATTAATGTTAGGAAATTTGGATACAATGAGCTAAACATGTCATCAGCATTGTGATTGTTTTGTGCTCCTGCAATATTTAGGAATTCAAGCTAAAAAGATATTGATTGATAACAATTAATAGTAGTCATACTAGTAACAATGGTAATGTGGTTATGAACTAATGACACTACAAGCTGCAAAGGACATTTCACTGTAGCGTACATGGTATCTTGATCTTTCCAATGCATTCTCAAATACTCTTTGTGAGCAGATTTCAGTCATCACAAAGATGCAACAAATAGGGGAAGTGAAAGGCAAAGAGGAACTCTGCACAGTCCAAGATCACCTAGAAGGCTGGTGCCAGAACACACTAATTTCTTGCCTCATCGTTTAAGTTTTCTTAGTTTGAGGTTCATGAAGCAGCAGGACATCTTAAGACACAGGCATAATCAAATCAAATCAGTCCTGGGAAGAAGAGTATGTGTTTGGATTTACTGACAGGTAATTGTTTTAAAAACTACAGTGAAAAGAGAATGAAAGTACTGTGCTCTCCTGAACTTTTAAAATAATATTTTCTGCATTTATGTAAAAAAACAAAACAAAACAAAAAAAAACAAACAACAAAAAACCAAACCAACTACATTTGCTTTTTCACATTCAAATTGTGAGTGGTGAATACAAAGAAAATAATATAATGTGAATGTGACAGTAAGGTTGCAGTTCTAGAGGTATGTGCAAAGTAAAAATAAACAATGAAACAAAAATCTATCCTCTGCCAGGCAGTGTGCATCTGTGTCAAAATAAGCAATATATCTTTCTTTGGTTAGTTCATTTAAGAAAGGAAAAAAGGGTCATGGGAATCCTGTCACTTCTGCAAAGGATTGAAGTGGCAACCTCATTGAAACCTCAGGTCAATGGGAGGTAAAACAAGCTGGTACAAAGTAGCATGTACCAGCTGTGACACTTGTGCTAGCCTGAAGTCTAATCAGCAGCTGACTTGCACTGCATCTTTTCTGCTGTCCTTAGCTGTTACTGGAAACCTGTGGGTGTCCTCTAAGTGAACACCATTTTCAAAATGAATACTTTATATGGGTTCAGCAAAAATGCATAATATCCTGCTAATGTTTATCTATGTTCGAAAAATTATGTGAAAGATCCTCCGTTCATCCCTCATTCTTAAATTTATTTTATTTTATTTTATTTTTTTCCTCATTTCTATGGCAAATGAGCCTAGAGAGGTAGTCTTGCTAATCCACACATTTGTAACCTCTCAGATTGCATACCACAGACATCCAAACATGAAGCCACATGCTGCAAAAAGCCTCCATACAGTTCCAGATGGAGCTGTTGGGCTGTCAAGCAACATGGATTGCTATGAACACATCCTCTCAGCACCACCCACCCTGTACCAGTGTTTAAGTGTTTGCAGACTCCTGTTCAAGGTCTTTGCACTGATTTTCAAAGCCCTTTGTAGAAAAATTACCATCTATGTAAAACAACATCTACTCTCCTCTTTCTTTCTTTTCCCTCGTCCTTCAGCCTCTCTAGAGAAAAATGTTCTCTAGGAATGATAAGCCTCTTCACCACTCTTCATACCAAAAACAACAACCAAAAGTGCTGAATCTAAACTGAGTGGTTCAAGGACACAAATGGCTACAGAAGTTCTTCTGCTTGGTCATTAACAAAGGACTCTGCTTCCATCTGTTTGTAAACCAGTGAACCTAATGCAGGCAGGTGTGTTCAAGCACACGCCTATGCCTTAATGCCCCCACAGCACTTTTTTTACTGGGACAAGATAAAGTATGTACTTGAAATATTTTTGTGGTAACAAAATATTGGGATTGGATACTCAATAAGGAAAAAGCCCTCAGCTGCCTTAGCAGCGGGAGACAGGATAATTGGTGTTCAGCTCAGGAGAGTTGGGACCTGAAGAAGTAAATAGTGAAATATCATGTTTCCTCTAGTATAGAGCTCATGGATACTCTACATGCAGAGAAGTAGAAAGCTTCCTGTATTTCTAGTAGCATGGGACTTTTCTCTGCCAATTTTCTTTTACTTCAGCCTTGGGGGATTTTTATTAATCAGTAATTTTAAAGTATCTCTCTTGTGTGGCTTGTGGTTTTTCGTAACAGTGTACATGACAAGGTCTTTATTTCTCCATTACTATTAAGAAGCAATTAGCTATGATAATTTATCAGAAGGGTGTTTATTATATTTAAAAATTCTTAGGTCAATAACATAAACAATTTTCTCTTCTTGTTGCAGTTTCGATGTAGACAATGGTACATCATCAGGACGAAGTCCCTTGGACCCCATGACAAGCCCTGGCTCAGGGCTAATTCTTCAGGCAAATTTTGTCCACAGCCAACGTAGGGAGTCTTTCCTTTACCGGTCAGACAGTGATTATGATCTGTCTCCAAAGTCCATGTCCAGGAATTCCTCCATTGCCAGTGATATGTAAGTATCTTATAAAATACTTCTAGTCTATAATTTGTCCAAAATCAAGGTTTTTGCAGCCACAATAAATTTTTTTTTAAAGTCGGACTGTAATCACCTATGCCAGTGAAGTAATGGAAGATTGTTTGTATATTTCTTTAATGAAGATTATACTTGTTTCTGCAGCTTTTGAAGGATATCATGAAGGTGTACTTGACATGTTTATGCACTCTATTAGCCTTGACAGAATAGTAATGATAGTCAATACGGGTGTACTAAAACAGTAAGGGGAGCTGTTTTCTGTCTCCTAAGTTATTTTCAAGAGAAACAACACAAACTCAATTTATCCTTCTTCATGATTTTAAGAAATAGATTACATTTATTTCCAACTGCGTTCTTTTAAATTTTTTGACTAAAGATTTACCAGCTGGAAGAAAATAATATATTTGAGAGAGAAAAATTATTTCAAATACCGTCTTAACTAAAGGACAAACTTCTAACAAAAGAACTTTTTAAGCTTATTCTGTCCTCTCTCACTATTCTGTGAAGTGTGTATTTTCTGGTAGTAAGTCATACTTTTTCAAGTATGTGTGGTCCCCAGGTTCCATGTGTAGTGGAAGTCGTGCTAATCTCTGTTTATTAGCAAGATGCCAAAAATATTTAAGTGTTCAATCTTCTAGTCACTTCTAAGTAGGAGAAATTATTAACTCTTTCTTGCTTGGTTGGGTTTTCTTTGCCTAAATGGCTCCAATTTGCATGGCCAATTTGGTGTTTATGGTTCAAATAGATATCTAAAATAAAGGATCAGACTTGTCAGAATACCACAGTAAATGCTGGTTTTTAATGAGGCAAAAACCAATAGATATTACCTTTGAAAAATAACTGTAGGCACAAAAAAAGAATAAGAGTTTTCATAAAACTTAGTAAAATTAGAGCTGATATTTAACTTAAAGTCATAAATGAACACTCCTATTTTTTCAGCTTATATAATGTTTAGAACTGTTGTTTTTTTTAATTATAGCTCTTTTTCTATGTAGAGTTTTAAGGTAAAAACATTTCCTGCCTTTAGAGAGGGTTAGTGTAAGGTCTATGACTCAGTTAAGATCTGTGGATTGAAATACTCAGTAAGCTTTGTGCCAAATGTAACCAGTTTTTGTTGAGACAAAATGGGTTAGAACAAAAAAAATCTTACTTTGTTATAAAAAAAAATGCATTTTTCTTTGGAATAATAACCCCTTTCCAGCAAATCTTCCTCTGACAGATATCTTTTTTTATGAAGAGAGAACATTCAAGCTTTTATTATGGCACCTGTACCAGGATAACATTTGTAAAGATTTTTACTTTCAGGAGGACAATCCAGCTGACTGCATTGCTTAGATGAGTCATTTCAATGAAAGATTCAATTAGTGCTCCATCCTTGAACTCATAATCCACTTAATTTCCTAGAATTTTAGGTAATATTTCAGCACATGGCAGTAAATTGGATAAACGATATAATTACTGAAACAGCACACATTTCCCCCCTTTTTTCTCTCTTTATTTTCTTTTCAAATTTTCTGGAAACTCATTTACATATAAAATTTATTTGACCTCACATCTTGATAGATTTTCAAAGTCTCTTGTCACAGATGAACCTTTGTACTAAGAAAGTAAATATTCCTGACACTGTTTTGGAGAGGAGCACATTAGGAAATGTAAAAGGCAAGTTGTTCTCACCATGGAATATTAATCATTTATAAATAAGTCTAATTATAAGCTTAGCTGTTTCACAGAAATTAAGTGAAAAAAAGACATGGAATAAAAGAAGGGAAATTTTAAAAAGATAAAATAACATGGAATAAAAAATAAAAGTCACAAAAGTCCTTATGTATGTATTCAACCATAAACTGAATGTGCTTATGGAAAGAAAACCCATTGAATATTATTAAAATAATGAAACCATTCTGATTCAGGACCTTGCTAAACAAAATGGAAGATGAAAGGGTTGACAGAGGAAGTACCCAAATTTTAGGTTAGTGTCAAATTATCCTATTTCCCTTTTGCATCTATATATATGCTTAACTATTGTTTGTTTTTTAAACATGAGCAATATATATTACAAAATATACACATCATTCAGGTAATGTAAGTCTATTAATTGTACACAGCAGTTAAGTCTAGATCCCCTGATTCTTCAATCAGCCTCAATATTTCACTTTGTAAAGAAAAAGGCAAAGGAAAAAGCATACTTCTTTATTTGAAAGGGGTAGAACATAAAGAATTCTGGCATTTCCATTACTCTGAAATACTGAACTTCGAGTAATACTTTCCAGTCAGTAGCAATGCTTCAAAATTTTAGTCAGATGTGGAATGCCATGTTAAGACAGCCAGTGGATGGCAGTGCTAAATTCATCATGTCATTATTTATTATGTATGCAGCTCCAACCAAGGAAGGGAATAAGTAATGCTCAGTTGTTTGCAAACCCAAAATGAAAAGATGGGCTCTGCTACAAACAACCTAAAAAGCCAAAGGATAAGATGATAACCAGGGGACTAATACAGTCAGATACTACCCTCAGGAGAAGATACAATGCGAGTCACTGTGCTCAAATAGTGAATGTCACAGAGAAAGCAAATGGAGTTTCATTCAGGGAGTTGAGATGGAAAGTAAATAAGGGGAGAGAAAGGACAGGTGGAAAGTTTTGTAAAATCGGAGAATGTAAAGTATACTTTCATGAATCAGTTATGGAAAAGAATAAAAAGACAGGATGAATACAAGGCTGCTTTGATGAGAGAAGGTTTGTGGGACAACTGTGGGGACAGTTCAGCAGAAAAAGCAGCTGAGTGTAAGAAAAGAAAAGCACATAAATTGGAGTGGGGGTCAGTAACATTGTTTTAATTATCCCTTGGAAGAAATAACAAGGTCTTTGAGAATAATAAAAGCAGGACATGGAGATTATATACAGAGATTAGGAAAAGCTGCTAAAGTTTGTGAACTGGAGAGGTGAATCGTTTAGACAGGAAGATACAAGGTCCAAGGCAGATGAGCACAGGTGTGTTGTGAAGCCTCTCTGTGGGATTTCCAGCAGAGAAAAGGATGTGCAAGAGAAAAAGTAACTGAATGAGGCAGTGAAGGGTAGTGAGACAATATCAGGAATTGTAGTTCAGGGTCTGTGATGAAAGACAGGAAAACAAGTTTAAAGGGAAGGAAACTAAAGAATGGAAAACAAAACAAAACAAAACAAAACAAAAAAAAACCAAAACAAAACCCAAAAAACCAAAAAAAAAAAACCCAACCAAAAAAACCAATTCCCAACACCAACACAGAGGAGAAAGGAAATACTATCTAGATGAAAGATGTGCAAAATCATTGTTGGAAAAATTGTCAGGCCTATATTTGAAGACATTAGTGAAGCAGAGAGCTGTGTGGATGTCTTGCTGAGGTGGTCTGATTGCTTAATGCTGACTTTTTTGAACTGCTGTGGCTGTCCAGAACTTGCAAATACAGGAAGAAGTTGAAGTGATAACACTTTTTATGCTCTTTCTTGTTAAGGGATCACTGCCCTGGTTAATGGAAGAAGAGATCAAATTAGTAGAGAATTTCTGTTGTAGCAGAACCCACGTCTCTAATCAGGTTAAAAAATAGGTTCCTAGAAAATAAAAAGCCAATAAGCTGTCCAGTGCTGCATCACAGCCCATGTTTTATGCCACTCTGAATGGCAAAAAACATGTATAATCCCCCTGTGATTCTGAAAAAGCAGACCAGAGGACAGCCGTCTAGACCAGGGATCCAAGACATTCTCAGCAGACAAGTCTGTCCAAGCTCCACTGTGTTTCTGAGTGTAAGAAGGTATCTTCTGACGTCTCATTTAAGTCTGTTCTTCTCCCATTTCCACAAGCTCTCAGAACACAGCACAGAACAGCACAGACATCCTGGTTTCCTCAGGACTTGGCCAGCTGTACCTCACTCATATAAAAGCAACTGCTGGGGGAGTTTTACAGCTTTCTTTAGAGAAGGTCAGCATTGTTTTCTTCATCAGCTCCAACTAGTAATATTACACAAAATTTGCTGATATGTATTAAAACTTGCTTGCATGTATTAAATGAGGAGAACTCCGCCAAGGAACTGAGGGGAACTGCAGGGTCACTGGTCTGGTGGTCTGCTAAATGGCCACCATAAACCCATTCTCTAACCTGAACAACTTACTGCTATTCTTTCAGTAACTTCTGAAGACAGCAGCATCCCTCTGCTGCTGTCTGTGATAAAAGAAATATCAAGAGGATGAAGTTTTCTTCAGGACATTTTCCCTACAGCTACAGTTACAGAGGATATATTTTCTTGTCCTCTAAGGCAAGCTTTTTCTTTTTTTTTTCTGAGCCAATAAGGCCTGGTTTTATTAATCAAATATTGTGATTATGAATCTTAAGTTACAAAGAAAAAATACACATTTTTCATGAAAGGTGCTGTCCAAGATTCTGGGATGGCAGACAAGACATGTGTTTACTGAGAAGAGTAATTGCACTTCAGCTCAAAAATTAGAAATAATTATCTATTCTCTGGAAAATTTTCAGCTGAAATTCCTTTCAATCATATGCTTTTCTAGGAATCTCTGATATTTTTATTTCATTGTTATTACTGGCTGAAAATGAGCAGTTAAACCTCAAAGTCCAGCCTGCTCTAATAAAGAAGCATTTTCTATGTGTGACTCTGTTTAGAAACAATCTTTAATTTAAAAAATACATTCAATTGCTTGAGACATTTATTTGTTCATGTAAAGAAATATATTTACATTGCATTAGGAAGAAGAGACAAATATTTTGTTTCATTGTGTTTTTCTTTGTTTTTTAAGATCCTTAAATGAAGTTCCAGATTGCAGCTTAAATGAATACAAGTCATTTGCAAGTCACTTACAATATTTTTTTGAGCTATAAACGAAAAAAATTTGAAAAAAAAAAGATGATTGTCCTTTCTGGTTGTTTGACACATTTTACAGGTGGAATTCAAAACAAAGAACTCAACTTAGAATGCAACTAACTTAAAGTTGAACAATAAATTTGTGCTAACTTTATTTGTTGATCAGGAAATTAGTTATTTTGGAAAACAGAAAGCATTTTTGCATGGAGAAGCATTTATCTGCTATTTATTCAAGGGAGAATTTTTGTTGATGAAATGCAAATATATTTTATTTACTTTCAGTCAATACAGAATCATGACTGGTTCTGTGTGAGAGATTGCTAAAACCTTACAATTTTCCAAACAGCTCTCAGTTGTTAAACACATCGCTTCCTCTTTAAACACTTTAAATGTTTTAGGTTTTTTTTTTTTTCCCCTTCTCTGGATACAAGGGATGTTTGCAGGAAAATAACATGTTATTACTGAAGTTACAACCAAAACAAACTGAATTCCTACATCTTTTCAGTGACAGATGGCATGTTCTTAAAAATATGGTACCAAAATAAATTCTTAGCTGGGATTTCAGGTACATCACAACACCACATCTCCCTGGGATTGCAACACTGATCAGCAGTGGAGAGGAGGGCAGACGTGCATTTTGTGTGCCAGCAATACTGAAGGATAGGAGCAGTGTGAAGAGAGGCAGCTTTGTAAAAAGGGACTTGAATGTTTTGCAGGGATCTCTTTTGGACTGTTTTTCTGGCTCAGTGATCACCTACATGCACAGGTCACATTTATTTCACAACCCAGAAGAACATTAGCTGCCATTCCACCCTTCAGGGCACAAACTGAATGTTCTGAATTCTTTTAATGGCCCTAATGCTCAGTTAGTTGTAGAGTTCAATCCCTGAAAGAGCACAGTCTGAAAATCTGATGGCTTTCTCTTGTTTTTCTTGAAGTCAGATTGTTTCTTCTTACATGCATTTAGAGACCTTTGAATTTAGTTAAGGGCCCATTTTTTTTATAAACCCTGAAACCTTCTGTGGCTGGCTCATAGCAAGCTCTCTCAGGCTGGGTTGTGTTGCATGAGTGCCTTGTTCTCAGCAGCTCTGCTATTTCTTTTAAGGAGGGAATCTTTCAGCCTGCATCTGTAGGAGGCCCACATGGAAAGTCATATAGTCTTATTCTTCAGAAGTAACACACCCATATCAGTTTTAAACACTTAAGTATGTAGGACAGGGACAAGCAAGCAACCAAATACCTGATGATTAAAAGCAGTTACAGGCACAATAAACACATTTTATTTTAGTTTGATACCAGGCAAAAGTTTATGTATGTCAGCTAATGCACTCAAAATTCACTAATAGTAACTCATTAAGTGGCACTAACTTGATTGCTTCCAGTCATGTATGCAAACCCAGTCACTAATTTTCTCAAACCTGAGAAGAAAACAGAACTGCACTGTAGTCTCTGATGCCTGTTTATTTTCCAGCCTTGATATAGCTAAATAATGATTTTTGTTGTATGAACAGTCCAATAGTGGCACTGCTGATTTGGCCTGGACTCCTCTGATCGAGTCCAGCATTTTTCTCATTCAAAGTCCTATCTCCTCTGGCTTAATCCAGCCTCTCCTTTAAGACACAAAAAAACCCCACACTGCTGTAGCTTCTTTTCCATTGCCATTGCCTCAGTTACCCCCAGGAGAACTACCTTCTGATTAAGGAAAACCACCTGCAGCATGTTCTGTTTCCCTTCAGGACTGAATAATTCTGTCAGACTTAATAGAGGCCAGTTGCTCAGTTAGTTGCCCACCATTCTCCTGTAATCTAAATGGTCTGCTGTATAATGACAGGATTAAAGCATTGAAGCTTGGTGGATGACTAGGGCAATGTGATAAAAATGATTTCTTGAGTTATCTGTGTTTTTTTTATGCTACACATCATGCTGGCTACATGCTGCTACACATCATACTGTGATGGTCCACTACATCACTACCTATGTGATTTCCTCAGGCAGATTACACAAGTCAGATGTGTGAGTGCAGTGTCTTTGGAAAAGGTTTAAGCTTCTGGGAAATGTAGCTGGGACTGACATAAGAGATCCTGGTGGTCCTCAAACTCTTCCAAAGGTGTTAGGAGACCTTCTTGGTAGATGTAAGATGCCTAGTTGTGTTCCTACAGTGCATTATATTGGATGGGAAAAAATAGTAATAATTCCTGGGTTTTGGATATAGTCAGCCAATTCTGATTCTAGCTTATCCAGGAATTCTGAATGAAGCTTCTGGATGTGATAAGTCCCAGCTCAGATCACTGTCACTGAGACCTAAAATAGCCCTTGTCACCCAGCAAATTCTTATTATTTTTTAAATCTGGACAAAAGTACAGGCACTATGAAAGAGATATTAATGCACAGTGAGGTGTACACATAGCCAGATAGTATGTACCTGATAGTGCCTGGATTAAACCTCAAAGTACTGATTTAGAATTGCTAACACTGATTCTTTCCAGTTCTTTAGTCTGTAATAGATATGGTCCTTTTGCCTTTCCAAGTCTTGAGAGAGCTTCTCACTTTGGGTGCTAATGCAGTTTAGCTTGAATTAAGATTGCAGTTTGGGTAACTTAGCACTGATGACTGCAGCAGGGTAGATTTCAAGAATTCAAAGGCTTCTTTCAAACCTAATCAAGTGTACCTTCAGGACCTGAGATGCTAAAAAGGTGACATGAAAAATTATTTTCTTATATAAAATACAAGTTGTATCTAGAAAACTCCAGGTATTTTAGTGCTATTACTATTTTAGTAATAATATATGTGTATTAGTCAAATGTAACAATTCAAATTTTTTTTGAGGTGTTTTGATTTCTGTAAGGCAGACAAGAATTGTTTTCTTAATGAACATCATAGTGGAGTAACTTGATTTATGCTCCCTATGAAGTCAATTGGGGTTTTTGGAAAGACTTATATCTGAAGTTTTCATTAGTGACATTTATGCTGGAGAATTTTTTTCTCCCTTTAGTCTGTCTTTCTAAATCTCACTTGCTTAGTTAGTCAGTCTAAGGAGAATTACTATAACCAGCATTCTTTTGGCTGGGATAATGGACTTCTCAGGTGCTGTGGCTTTTTGGAGCCAATCCTCCTTCATCTGGTTAAGCTTGATTAAATTAACTGTACTGAACTCCCAATATTACAGCAATACTTTTTCACTAATTAGGGCTAGCTGTGTTGCTGAATTAGACAGATGTATCAGGAGGACATAACTGCACAGTGTTACAGAAAATTGTGGTGTTCTGAAACACTCAGACAATAGTTGATGAGAGTCTGCTTCATTCAGGGTCTAATTTCTGTGGTTTCAAGTAGCTCTTTTTAACAATCCTCTTACGTACATATTCACAGAATTAAAATGCTCTGGGAAAAACAACCCCCTCTTCTACAGCTCATAGCTCTGCTACCAATTTTAATTGCTTGTTCTCTCAACCCTAAATCTCAGCCTGCTTGCAGTCTCATAGACTCTATCCCCTGCCTGAGATGCCCAATCTTCCCTCAGATTGCCTTTACCCTTTCAAAGACATGCAAATCACCAATAACCCACTGGCTATCTAGGAAAACAAAAGGTGTAAACCCACCCATTAATTTTGTAATGTGGGCCAAACCTTAAGAGCTGCTACTTACATTTATTTAGTCTTGGCTTTTTTAACAAGGCCTAAGCTATCTCAGGGCTAGAATTTTTTTTCTCAAAGTCTTTAAAAATTGAGATGACATGACTTAAGCACTATTCCTTCCTGCAGAATAAACTGACTTGGAACCCTATGATTTCTGACCTCACAAAATCAATTTTGCAAACTAACCCATTTGTATTTTTCAAAAGCAGATGATGATGATAAGTATCAAGCTGCATGGAGCAGGCAGCCACTGCTGCTCACTTTCCTCAAAGCACAGCTTCTGATAGCTAGTACCATTACTATTGCCTTATCAGGGTGCAATCTAGAATCATTTTTCATTGCTGCTAAAATGTGAATCTGAGCAATGTGAATACTTCAGCATACTTAATTAATAAGTTTTGTGGGTGCATATTTGGCTTCAACTATAAAATGTTATTGGGACAGAAAAGAAAATCCTGGCAGTTAGGGTAGTCCATCAGCTTATATTCTATCTTTCATTTGTGGTTTTGTATATGGTATAATTGTGTTCCAGCAAACAAAACACAAATGTCTCATCTAAGCTGAGACACACTATTGGGCAGTAAGTATACAGCCTTGTATGCAGAAATGAGTGGATGCAATGTTTAATCCCAATCTAGATGTTTACACTGCAAAAGGCAGCTGCCATATATTTTTTTTTACCCAAACAGAAGACTACCTTAGTGTCAATCTTCTTTCTTATACAGTTCTTTAAAAATTGAGTAAATTCATATGACAGTGTGATGAAAGAAGATGAAAGCAGTGTGATGAAAGCTCTTGATGTGGAGATTCATTCAGGGATTCCCTACAGCCACTGTCCTCCTGGGCTTTTCAATTCAGTTGGCAGCTTTGTTCTTTCAAATGGTCTATGTCCAAAGTTTGTAGCCAGAGAATCCAACAAAGACTGTGCCAGTTGGATTTAAGGCCTGACAGGCATCCTCAGGCAGTACTTCTGAGAATATAAGTAAGGTTTTGATTCAAGGGGAGGAGTGTTGCAAACCAATAAAATCATACTTTAAGCTGGTACATTTGTGGCAAACTGATGTAAATATGTCTTGTATGTTTTCTCCCCTTTATTCAAATAAGGCAGAGCTCCTATTTGTCCTGTTTATATCTCATAACTTCAATGCATGTCCTAAAGATCACTCTGTTGATATTCATGTAAAAGTCTAGAAAAACCCAGAAAACCTTAATCTGTGTTTACTATGGCCTTTAGAAAGACAAACTCTGAGGAGTTTCCCTGTGAAGCTCACTCTCCTCATGGTCTCTAAAGCCTGGGATTCCCTTCTCCTTAATGGATATAGTGAGTTTTTTCTAACCACTATAAAAGACATCCACTATTTTTTAAGTGTATCCTGATCGGTCAGCAGAACATCTCTCTAGTTACTTCTCTCATTAGATTTTATATTAAATTATGACAGTTAATTATGAAGTAAAGGTTATGCAGTCACCCTGTCTTACCCTTGTGTTAATCTTCCTGCCTGCTTCTCTGTCTGTCCATGCATCTCTAAGTTCCTTGTTATTAGGGGAAAAGTTAATTACTGTTCAGTGATTGGGATAGAAGAGACAAATTGATCCAAATCCTGAAGAAAGGAAGCAGAACTGTTGCACTGAACATGTTCAACTAGCTTCTGACTTAATACAGAACTTTCATCTCCTCAGGGTGGGGATCAGCATAGGTTATATGGTGTGAGTTCAAGTGTCAAGTAGGAAATGTTATGAAGAAAAAGTCAGAAATTTGCAGAAGTTTAGGCTTCATCACTTCACTGTGGCTAATAGCTTGCAATGCAGTGTATAATCTTTGGTCTGCTAAAGAGAATTTTTCTTGTTTTTTGTAACAGTCATTAAACTCATGTGGGCCAGTGCATGTTTTAGCAGTGTTCTTTGGTGATGGAGTGCTAATAATTTTGAATTTTGGGGCTCTGTGAAAAATATTGTTTTCAAACCTCTATTTCCTTTGAAAAATTATGATGTGAACAAGTATAGCAGGCATTCTAGTTAAGAGAGTCTAGCAGTGATATGAACAATTTCTTCTAGCTTTAATGGCTAATAGGTCTGTCTGTATTTAGAAGCTTGTGGCATATTGTGTTATTTACACTCCCTCTAGCTTCTGTATACAGATGAGGGCAGTATCCTATCTGGAATCCAGAACGAATTACCCATAAGCTTCCATGTCATCTAGAGAGGAGGACACTGATATATTGTAGTGTTTATTACACTGTAGTACACTGTGTATCAATGGCATTTTGAATCATGCATTCTTGCTCTTCGGTATTAAAACCACCACAAGCTTCTTTGGACATATCTGCTCTATTTTTGAACCATCTCACCTTGTCCAGATTCTCTGACCCAATGTGGATCAAAGATTGCTCACCACCTTTTATGATTGCATTGCAGTTCAAGTGGTCTGATGAGTGCTAAACTATTTTGAGAAAGCTGTGGATATCTGTACGTTCAGTATCAGGTTGACCAAAATAATGATAATATCTGGATTTGTTGCTCTTGACACAGGGGAGATTTGAAAAGTGAAAATCAAGTCCTGGCTTGATTTCAGTACATTAAATTACTATTTAATCATGCCTCTTCTGAAGAATAACAAGCTACAGTATGATATCAGTGTTCTTCAGTGCAATACAGTCCAGAAACAACTCAAGTAGAATCAAATTTGAAAATGAGAAAAGTGGGATCATGTTATTTTAAATAAAGGAATAAAAGATCCTCCACGACAGAAAGCCAAGAACACATAGCTGTTGTCTTTTATGGGTGCCTCAGCATCCACAGAGTGGCAAACAGGGGCTAAGTGGGAAGGAGAGGAAGTACCATCTACAATAAAAAGTTCCACAAGAGATTTTGAGGAGGACAATATTATTTTCATATTTTTTTGTCAATCTGAAATTCACTGTTAGTGACTATGTTTCAGGAGTTGTCTGGTACTTTGAGGCACTGGTGAATATTTTGTGCATTTGTGTCATATATTGGGCACTCAGAGTGTTTGCCACTGGTAGATGATAGAAAGAACCCTTTCCATGTCTCCACTGTCTTATTTACAGGTAGAAACTATTGAATATTTTTTGTTTTTTGTCCAGTGCTGCTGCTACCTGTAAACACTTTCATCTTCATAGTTCTGCCCTTCATAATTTCCAAATGTACAGGTTAGACTGTAAAGTGGCTTTATGTTTTGAGCTGGGCCCCCTTTAAATGTCAAAAAAGAAGCAAAAAATGGATTAGCTCTATGCAAATAAAAATATCCTTTATAAAAGGTAAGAAATAAAAGGACTACTGAGAAACATTTAAGCCAGCTGTCACATATCAGATAATACCATTTCACAGAACTCGAAGACAAAGAGGATAATTTTCCTGGAAGTGAAGTAGCATAGTCACACTCTCTTTCAGTGGAGAACAGGATGAAAAAATGAAAAAAAGGCACTTGGCTTATCTTCTGCTAAAGCCTTTGTGTAATTCATTAAGCAACCCTTATCTAAAATTATAGTGTAGGGCATTTGCTGATGTTTTCCTGACCCAATGAAAACATGAAGAGGTACTAAACCCAGGTGGTCATTAACTCTCCTGTTAATGCTCCTGGCTGATTCATGTTGTCTATTATACCCGATTGGATTTGGCTTTCCTGAGCAATTAAAGCCTCTGAGTTCCTCCTATGGAGGACGCGTTTCTTTTGGTTTGTTCTAAGAGTCAGGCTTATATGCTTTCTGTCCACTCTGGACCTGTGGTTTCACCTGAAGCACTACCCTATTCCAACCACTCCTGCAAAGACTGTGTTCAAAGCGCAGATTTCTTCCATAGGGTGTTTAAAAATCCATTCTTCTATTACCCAAGGAATAAAAGAGATGATAATAAAAATGGTTGCAGAGTTATTAAACGTTCTGATGATCCTGAATATTGGGGAGTTTTGTTTCATCCTTACAGAATGATTGTACAGTGGTACAGATTGCACACGCTGCTTTTTAATTAGGTTCTTGCAGTATCTGCAAATCATTGCTGCCTTGTGGATAGTCTATAAATTATAAGAATAATGTTGTAGCAAGTCAACAAACACAAGTCACATTTCTCCATTTATCAGCCTTTTTCTAATTAGATTTTCATGGACTTGAAATCTAATGTTCAAAACTCATATTTTATGCTTAAACTTGAATAATATTAAAATAGCACCAAACTGATGTTAGTTTCTGTTAGAAGTTGCAACTTATAACTCAAGATAAATTCGTTACAGGGAAGCACAAGAAAATTAAAAAAATATTGTATTTTTGCCTTTGGAATCACTTTTAGAACATTCACCTCTATCCTTTGGGATGACATGTCTGTGGATTAATCTGGATGGTCAGTCACCTGCCATACCCACAGCACAGAAAGTGGCTGGTCTGTCAACATTCCCATAGACTTGCCAGGCAGCTGGGCAATAACTAAGTTGGCACTTGCTTTTCAGAGTGTGTGGAACAATAATAAAGTGTAATTGCAGAAGAATAAAACTGTGTTATAAAACCTGATTTTCTTTCTGTTAAAGCAGCAAATTTTTCTAACTTGCAACTCTCCTTATTTATTTTTTTTTCAGACATGGCGATGACTTGATTGTGACACCATTTGCTCAGGTAGGAACAGCTTTGCCATATTTCTCACAGGGCCTTGTAATTTAAAGACAAAATGGCCAAAACAGTTCTTTTCTGTTGTTGATATTATATGTTTGCCTGAAACAAGAAAAGTGTTTCAACAGAAAGTCATAAACCTCCCACTCTGTTAACTATACCTCTTTTTCTTAACACTTTTTGATTATCTGAATAGTTGAAGTACAATAGCATGACAAACACCTTTGATCTCTTCCAAATACTGTAGCAGGCACTCATGATTGAGACAAATCTCTGATTCCTGTTATTCTGTTATTTTTCTAATTACCATTTCTCCACATGAACATATTTTATGAATTAAATACATTGAGATTTTTAGACATGAGATAAATTTTACCCAGAACAATTATGTTCCCTTACAAAGCCAGGTTTGTTTTTTCTATTCAGATTTATAAAATACCAGTTCAAAATTCTTTATAATTCAGATTAAAAAGCCACAGATTTCACAAGAGAGCTTCCTTATAAAGTATGAAAAATTAACATTGCTTTTACTTGAACCGATGATGATGGGTTTTACTCCAAAACAGATAGGAATTAAATTGAAATTACTGTGTGAAGTCATATGTGATTGAAGATGAATGGAAAGAGAAAGGCTGAGTCACAGAGCAGTGTCAAATAAGAATATTATAAGAATATAATATGTATTATATATACATTATATAACATATAACATATATAACATATATAACATATATAACATATATAACATATAACATATAACATATAACATGCAACATATAACATATGACATATAACATATAATATAATATATATAATATATGATACATAGTACATAATACATAATACATAATACATAATATAATATACACCATATGTCATACATATAAGCATATGTGGCAGCTTCAGCCACACTATGTAGGTTGCTTTGGTCAAATAATAAGCTGTTAAAAGAATATTAATTAAATACTTTATTATATATTTAATTATATTGCAAAGAGATTCAGTGTTTATAAGACTCAATCAAGTCCTTGTTATGAATAAAACCATCATCTTTTGCTAGCAGAGAAAATATTAAGCAAGGGCCTTTTATAAAATACTCTGAAATCTCCACTGTACTCTGAATATGCAAATTTGATGACATATTTAATTGGTTTAAATCCATGCTGAATTAAATATAAGTCAGTTTGCTTCCTGATTTTTGGAAAGGAAAACATAACAGATTAATAAAACATAACAGATTAATACTGTTTAGTTAGTCAAAGGTATTTTTTATTATCTTAACTTCTTTGGAAATTACCTCCAAAAGCTTGACCACTGCCAGTCATTGCTAGTTCTTTACTTTTTGTTACAAACTTTCATTAATTTACTCTCTTTTTCTTCAGTGTCCTACTCACTTCCTACCTCCTGCATACATTTAAGGTGCTATGAAAAGCAGGCTGTGCACTCCTCAACCCAGATCTCTGAAACCCAGCTTCCCATTGTTGCTTTTGTTATTCTTCAGATGGGTTCACCAAGAACCAAGCCCAGTCTGGGCTGAGGAAGAAAAAGGTCAACTTCCGCAAAGACATACCAATGATTAGTGTTGCTGCTTTCTCCCATTTCCAGCCTAGCTCAAATAAACTCATGGTTCCTCTCTGACATCAGCTGAACAACCTCTCCCCTGACAGAGAGGTTCACTTTTTTACCGTCACAAGGCACAAAATCTTTTGTGTGTTACCCAGCTGCCTTCAGAAGAGAGTGCCTTTGCCACTTATAACACAAAGACACTCCACTGCATTCACTGTCTGCTATCTCGCATGAATTTAAGTCCAGAAAGGAAGCAGTTCGTCTATGTTGTCTTCCCCAATGCATAAAGCTTGTAAGAGTCTGCAGACTTTTCCTGCATTCTCAGGGGGTAACTTCCCCTGGCCTTCTGCACTGAGTCCCTAAATCAACTGTGTCTCTTAGAGGAGACTCTTCTACTTTTTTACTTTTCCTTGTAGTCTAGACAATCTCATTCCCTTTGTCCTTAGGAGTTTATGGGAACTGAACTGCAAATAAAGATTTTGCAATTATTTCTTATGCCTGAAATATTAGGGTTGAATGGGCTATTATCTTCCAGACCCAAATGCTTTTCTTGTTATTTTAAAGAAATAAGTAGAATTATGTAGACAAAATTTCCTCCTCTGCGAGTCAGCCTTCCTTCAGACAGAAAATGACTTGTTTATGAGGGGAACAAAAAAATAGAGGTAAACTACTGCCTTTGTATTACAGACATATTATTGCTAAATAATAGCCAAAGGTTCCAGACTAACTTGCCCAGGAAACCTTTTACAGTGGTTTTGCAACGTGCTTTCCATTTTCTTTCAGCACAGTGGAGCAGAGATAGATCAGTCTCACTTATACAGAAATTGATACTGAAACCACTTTTTTTGTTCCAGGTTCTGGCCAGCCTGCGTACTGTCCGGAATAACTTTGCTGCATTAACCAATTTACAAGACCGTGCACCCAGCAAGTGAGTGTCATTTTTTGGCCACTGAACTTTTTGCAGTGATACTTTTTTTTATGTAAGCTAAGAAGACAAATATGAGTTATAGATTTCAGTCTGTGCCACCAAACCTGCATAAATCAATGATGAGGAATAAGTTTATTAATCCCCTAAATATGTTGCAGTTGGTGGCTGAGACAATAGCCCCCTTGCATTCTAATTGATCTTGCAGTTGTTGTCCTTGCATAAACTTGGAGTAGGTTTTTTCACCTTATGTGATTTTAGATAAAGTAGTCATATGTCTAAGATCATTCAGAGATGACCATTCAGGCACAGCCTGAGTATTGCAAATGAAACAGAGTGAGCAGAAGCTGCACTCACTGAGATCTGCTTGCATGGTCTGAACCTAGAACTCTACATCACTCATTCAAGGTAGTGATACCCAATCTATCTGCAGTAGTTCATAACTATAAATTAGGCAGCATAAATATGATCTCTCTCCAGTCATGTACAGCATTACAGTTAACACTAATGTTAGTTACACTGGCAAATGTAGTGAAGTCATTTCCATCACCCAAAGCATGCATCATGAAACCTAGAAGTAAATAACATTTCAAAGAAAAGAATGTCTTTGTATATGTTTATAAGTCACATTTCAAACTATGTATTGCTCTAGATGTGATTAGGCAGGCTTTTAATAAATCTATACGTTTCTAAAATTATCCTGTTCTGGAGTTCCCAAATAATTTCCCAGGTAATGTATTTTCTGTTGTATTGTTCAAGAATTCAGTCATCAGTGAATTTTTCAGGCTTAAGCCTTTTTTCATTTCCTTTTTCATAGAAGATCACCAATGTGTAGCCAACCATCTATTAACAAAGCAACTATAACAGGTAAGAATAATTTATTTATAAAAAGCATCTAACTGAAAAATGCATTTTATAATAGTAAATATATATTGCTTTATGTACTTATATTGCTTCATATCCTTGTATTTGTTTTATTAAAGAGATTTTGAGTTTTTGAGTTACAGAGTGACTCAAATTGATGTCTTCTAGTGTTCAGTCCTGTTAACCTCTGATTTCTATTTTATTATTCCAATTTTAATTTCTTTCCCAATTATTTTCCTTATATACCAGTGTGTGACCATGTCATGAATAAATTAATTAACTTTTTACAAAGAAATGTAGTAGAAAAAAGTGGATATGAGGAATCCATTCATCTTTCTTTTTGGGACATAGAGTTCTGTAGCTAGGCAGGCACAAAGACTTCACTTTAAAAATGCTTATGCTATGAGAAGTGTTCAAAATGGAATTTTCTGATTTAGAATTGGAAATCCTCTTTTTATAACATTTGTATGAGAAAGAAATTTCCTTTTAAAACATAGTATTATTTCCAAGGAAACGTTGACTTAAAAACAAGACTAGCAGTGTAAATTACATTAATATTTTGGAAAATTTTACCCCACACTACTTTTGGTTATTTTGATGGCAACTTTGTCTTGAATGTCTTTATGGAAATGCACTTTATTGGACCGCATATTTTTTACAACATATTAATTCACAACTTACACTGTGTAATTTTCTGGGTGTTACTTTCTCTATTGTGTTCTGACAGAGTGAAAGAGTATTTGCTTTCCTTCTTGATGAAAGTATACAGACACTTACTAAACAGGCAAATTATCATTTAAACCACAACCAGAAACACAATTTTCGGTAATTTTCAAAACACCTCATCTTTTTAATTGAATTATACATTTGTATCTCTAAAAAAAAAAAAAAATGGTACATCAGCAATTTTGAGGAGCAATGTAGCTTTTCAATGTTCAATAGTTTCTGCCTGTAGGCTCTGGAATGTGTTAAAATTAATGGGTTTTTTCAGCTAACCTCTCACCTTAAAAGGATGTGGTCTTGGCAGTTCTTTACAGTTTTATTCTCCTAGGAGCTCATACAATACGAACATTTTTGTGTAGTGCTCATCAGGGGACAGACGGTTATGTGTTTAAATCTATACTATAAACAGAAAGGCAGTTAAATAATAGTAAGAAGATATATCTATAATTATATTAATGATCCTTTGTTAATATATTTCTTGAAGAAGTAATTCTGGACATTGGTTTCAGATTGCTCTCCGTAAACCATTTCAGTTATGAATATTATATCTATTTTTGATTTTGTGATTTGTCTCATAGCAGAGTAATCCAGAAATATGTTAACTGGAGACAGAGATACTCAAATATAGGGCTCTTTCTTTAACTCCAAGGGACTAACTCTAGAAAACATAGTGAAGTTCATGATAGTAAAAGAAATTATATCCAGAAGAGAAGATGTGCTTGACAATGAACACTACCTTACATGCTCTCCCACAGCTATTTGACTGAGGTCAACTTCTTTTCTCCAGCAGGAGAAGCTGTTCACACAGCAGGACCTAAGACACTCTCTGTTGGAAGATGCTGTTGCTCTTTTTAAATTCTCCCTGATCTGAAGGTTTCCATTCAGTTAATCCTCAGAGTGAACTCTACATGTTAGCCACAAATCATCTGATATTTTAAAGTTTAGAAAGAAAGTACCACAGTCAGCTCTCCAATTAATCTAGAAAATTCTTTATTTGCCAATAAATACAAAGGCAGCAAGAAAAGGCAAAGAATAGTAAGGATAATTTAGTCTAATTTAATTTAGTCTGATTTCTCAGAGATGCTCCTGGAATTTCTGTGCCCAAATTATGCACTGAACTGGATGATCTGAAGCCTGTGTGCAGTGGATATAAGTGGTTGAAAGACTTCAATGATATAACAAAGATATTAAGCCACTATAAAGCATGAAAATGGCTACAATTCATTTTGACTATTGAATGGAAATTGAGGCTGGATACTATTTTGCATAAAAGGGTTTGCCTGTTCTTAGTTATAAGCTGGTTTTGATATTTCCATGGCGACCAATTTCATGGCATCAATGCAGAAATATGCATAGGTTTGTTCTTGGGCCATATAGAATCCTAGTGAAATGTCTTAGCAGCAGTATGTTAAGAAGGAAGATTAAAAACACTTCTGCTATAATTCACAGAATAATTGAAAGCCCTTTCACATGCTACTAAGTTTTTTGAATTTTTGTGGGGAACATTCAAAATGTATCTTATAGAGATCCTTCCTGCTGAGAAATCCTCCTGGTTTTGCTGTTCTCAGAAATTGTGTCATGGAGTGACCAGAAAAATACACCAGCTAGGGTAGAGCCCCATCATGTCCTCCAGATGGCTCAGCTTGCAATCTCAGCAAGAACTTACTGGCAAGGTAGCAATCTAGGTGACTGAAGGGCACAGTGTCACTAAGCTATATTGATGATAAACCAGAAAACAGATACTTAAGATGGAGATTTTATGTTGCTAAAGACAACATGTCTCTGGGAAGATTCTCTCTGAGGAAAGAGATGATCACAGAAGTGAACTACTGCAGGCAATATGGGGGTATCAACAAAGGAAATATGAAAAGCAATCTGGTAAAGGCAATAACTAAAAAAGGAAGAGCAAAATTCCCTCATTTGCTATTTTAAGAATTCACCATGAAGCATAAATCTGTGGTAGCATACCTTAGCAAAAAAGTAAGAAACTATGACATTGAGAAGTGAAGCAGCACAGGAATCATCTGCTCAAATTCTTAGAAGCAACAGCCACCATGGTAGTCTTAAAATTTATGATTTTTCAATGTAAATATGTAGCAGTTGTGATCAAGATAAAGTCTTTTCTATTCAGTATATCCACATGAATCCTTATTGGAAACTGTGTTGAGAGAAGCTAATGAATATCAATGACATGTTCATTATCAGACAGCTATGCTATAGCGTGCTGAGTGTTCCTTTTGCAGACAAATTAGGGGGCAGGACACGGGAGCTTTTCATGTAACAATTGAATTTCAAGATGGCACCTTTCATACTTTCTTTAAACTCCAGGATGTAAATATCAGTTTTAACTACAGACAGTGTGAATAAGCAGAGATGAAAATTTACTTCCGTTTGAAGTCTTCAAAAGGATATGAATTTCCTACAAGTGCCATCTCTCTCTCATGACCAAGACCAGCCTGGAATAACAGGGTTTGCTGCTCTCATGTTTGGTGTTCTGTACTTCAACCAAAAGAGAGGTTTCTCTCATAGGAATCATATTTTCTGGTGTTTCATTTCAAACTGACAGTAATTCTCTTAGCACAACCAGTGAAATACAAATATTTTGTTTTCAAAACAAAGGAACTATCTGTGATTCGAGGATTGAGCTTGCCAGTTTTATTCTACAATTCTGTCCACTCATCCAGTCTACACTTCCAGAGTTTGCTTATGATGATACTGTGAGAGACAGTGTTGAAGGCCTTGCTGAAGTCATTGCATGAGCCTGAGTACTGCACCTAGATCTGGGCCCCCCAGCATAAGAAAGGCTTTTCCCTGCTTGAGCCAGTCCAGAGCAAGCCATGATCAGGGATGATCAGAGAGCCAGTCCAGAGCAAGCCATGGTCAGGGATGATCAGAGAGAGCTGGAGCACCTCTCCTGTGAGGACAGGCTGATGGATGAGTGTTGTTCTGTTCAGAGAAGTGGAGGGTGATCTTACATATGTGAGGTCAAGTACTAGCCTTCAAGTACATAAAGGGGCCTACAGGAAAGGTGAAGAGGGACTCTTTACAAGTGTTTGTCATGATAGGACAAGGGGAAATGTTTTTAAGCTGAAAGAGGGCAGATTTACAGTAGACATTACGAAGAAATTCTGAGGGTGATGAGGCCCTGGAACACTTTGCCCAGAGAAGATCTGAATGTTCCATCCCTGGATGGAAGTGTTTGAGCAGGGGCTCTGAGCAACCTGCTCTAGTGGAAGGTGTTGAAACTAGATGGTCTTTAAAGCCTTTTCCAACCCAAACCATTTTATGATTCTATGAACTCTAATAGTAGAGAAAAAGAAACATTTATATTTTGCAGTTTAGATCATATTTAGATTTAGCTTCCATTGAAATCCCTCCATCCGACCCATGAAGTTCCGTAACCAAGTAACAATGCAGATATTGGTTGTTTTAGCTAGCTTCAGCCATCTTCTTTTTGCAAAACAAACTCACAATTTTTCCAAGTGTTTGAATATAGGATTGATAATCATCAGCTTTAGTGGAGTTGAACAATTCTAGTGGAGTTGAACCACTTTCCCACCATTACTGTGTAAAGCACTTTCAAGTGATCTGTATATTGTTTTCTTAAACAATCAGTAATATTTTTTACAAATAGGACAGATTTGGAAAACAGCCATATTTACTTTAGATACTCTTTTCAGTTAATCATTATAAGTCTGTATCTAGGTCATGATCGCCAGAGAGTTGTCTCACTTATAACCTTGTTAGCCACAACACAAACAAAATCATATTGCTTTGTGAGATACAGGGCACAAATTACATTCAGACTGAAATTCATTCATACATCCCCTGACCCACAGCAAGTAAGGTATGTATCTAACAGGTAAGGCATCAGAGAGCCTTCAGTCAGCTCCCCACCCAGACCTTCAAAGTAATTTCCTCATTTTTGGGGCTGAATTTGCAGCTTTATTCCTTGCACATGCAGAGCTTGTGAGCATTTGATAGTAATAAATGGAATCCATATTTGCTTGCATTCAGAAAAAAATTTCTCAGTGTCATAGATGGTGCAGTACTTCCGTGTGCTACAATTTTAAAAAACAGCTGCTTAAATTGAGTCATTTAGTAAACTGGTTTTCCTTTTAAAAAGTGATGTCTCCAGTTCAGCCCTGTTAGTTTAGGGAAGAGGCTGTTATTAACAGGATACAAATGTGAAGACTTGCTGAATGCATTCTTCATCTTGATTTGTAGTTTTAATTAATGTTGCAAAAGTTTCCTAACCCGAAGGCTTCAAATGAAATATATATGTAGGGATCTTTTAGGGTGAGTGGGTTCACAGAACAGTGATTAACCTTAAGGCAGAATAGCAGGAAGAGGACTGGCATGGTTTTGAACCAGATAAGCTGTTCGTGTTCATCTCACATTCAAGGAAGTGAATAAAACAAGGGCACAAAATAGACACTCTCTATATTTGAATAGCACTCTTCAACACTGATACCTGATAGGCAAATATGTAAGCTTTCATAAAATAGAAAGTTAAACAAAGTAATACATGTCACAGTTTATGAGATTCCTGGCAGGAATGCCCATGTAATTAAAAATAACCACTTGAAACAAAAACTGGAAAATAAAAGGAGATGTTTTGCAGTGAGTAGACAACCACACTCGGCCCTTGTGTATGAATTCAATTTTTCAACAGTCTGTTTCAGTAGAAATATGTGGTGTTATTAAAGTGCATAGAGACTAGAACCCATCATAGGGCTGACCGTTGCTTTTTATCTTTATCCAGCACTTCAGGTTACTTTTCATAAGACTGCAGTGTAGTAGAGCCTTGATTTTGTTTCAGACTCACACATTTTGGAGTTAGACTAGGGATACATTTAAAAAGAAAACATCAGAGGCATTATCAATCTCCACATCAATAATCTGATAGGCAACCCCACATAACTCTTTGCGTCTTACAATCAAATTGGTCTCATATTTTGCTGCACCAATAAAAGTCCTTATATCACTATTTCACCCAAACTGTCTACTTCACTGGAAAGAGAAACGGGGTGACAACCTTCATGTGTTTCTTCTCCTTTCAGCCTGTGTCCTTTACAAGCACTGTTAGTGTAGCACAGCAGAAAACTGTACTTGACCCCAGGCTGTATTTATTATATTCATAACAACAGAAAAACAACTGGAAAGAGTGAAATGTAGTTTGGTTTTTAAGACAGAGTTGAGAAGAATCAGAAAGAAAAATAGGACTCTTGCCTGTGTCATTTTTCTCCTTTCTATTACAAATGCAGTCCCTTGTCTGATGAATATAGAAAATAAAACTGAAGCAGATGTGGTTTCTGGTATGACTTGGTTGCAGTCTGAGTGTACCTTCTTTTCACATCTTTCATTTCTGCTCAGGGACACATTATCACCTGTCCAGTCTAAAAGATTTATTTGAGAGTAGATATTTTTTCCTTTAATAGATTGCTGAGAAACTGGCCTATTCCAGCCTATTCACTTTCCTGAGCATCCATTTAAAAATTAAGGGCTACGTTGAAATCACCCATTAAAGTGCATAAGTTCTGCTTTTATTATATTCAGGTTCCTGAGTAAGGAGCCTGAACACAGCAGTGAATCAGAATGGCCAGAAGCCATGGTCAGACAGCCCTAGAGACAAGATACAACAAAGCTTCCCTTTTCTCCCTGTGTCCCCATATATTTGGCTTTACATCCTGCAAAATGACTCATCTTCAACTGAAAGGTGTAATTCCAGGTCTGGTGGTAGGAACATCCACTAATGCCTACTGCACTTTCTCAAGAACTAGGATTAAAAATTTAAAGAATAAGCAATGCCTAAAATTCAATCTTCTGCTCTCAGGCCAAAAGGTGAAATATATTAATGCAAAAAGACCTCTTTTTCCAATGTTAGGTAACTCAGCTCAGAAAATCTTTGATAGTGGGAGCTGTTCATCATGGAAACAGCTGATTGGCATACAGTCATGTATTCAGACATGCCCCTGTGCTTTATGCTTCCAGTTGGCTCTCTTGGTATCAAATCCCTCTGAAGAGCCACATGCATTCTTTATAGTCAGGGGAGGCAAGCAGGTGTCTCAAGGAGCCCACACACTCTGCAGAGGTCCTAAACCCCCACACTGCCTGTGCAAAAGGCAGTGTTATCCAGTGGACATTACTTTGGTGTAACTATCCATGAGAAACACCAGCAGTGGGCAGCCTAGCATTGTCCCAAATATTCTAAAGTATTCTCTACCAGGAGCTTGTCAGGGAAGAGTTGCAGTGAAGATTTTACCAAATTTGACTTTGGGGCTTTGGGAGGAATGATGGGAGGCAGGGAAAGAGACAGTAGTTCTTACTGTCTGTTCTTACTGTTCTCACTTGAAATGTTATATGTGCCAAGGTATGACTTTAAAATTTCCTAATCAAACCCAAACCATAGTACTCAGCCAGGTTTTCATAGCTCAATGACTCTTCCATTCTGTTAATAGAATTGTAAAATTTACGTTGTAAATTGTAAAATTGACTTTTGTCAAAGTCCTTAATCAGCTCACTGTTAAGAAGATTATCTCTATTTGAGTAGAGGCAAACATTTTTTGTACTAGGAAAGTCTTGATTTTATTCCCATTATGATGATATTCTGATTTAATGAAGTAGCTGTTGTCACATGCATATAGTCTTAGTTGTTATGAAATATTAAAAATTATTCCCAAATATTTGCATTCAAATGTTAGCATAAAATTGCCAATCTGATTAATTATTCCTTCTGCACACAGAATATTAAATTATTTTCTTCAATGATATTTATGTTGGAACATTTAAATTAGATATGAATTTGGACAGATGTTAAGCCAAATAAAAAATACAGATGAGAGACAAAAATTTAGGACCAATCTCTTAAATTGTAGGATATTATGATAAAAATAAAAAGTTTCCTTTCTTAATTGCAATAAGCAAGGTAGGATTTTATCCAAGCGAGTAAATTTAGTGACTATATTGCTTACTGCTATACTAAAAAAATGTGAATGAAATCAGGAGCATATTACAGAAGTGACTATTGGATTAGCAAGCATTTAAAAATTCCCCTTGTACCAAGTACGTCATATGCTAATAACTTAGTGCATATACTACAAGAACTATTGACTAATCAGTCTTTAATTTAAGGAGTGCAAAGATGACTAGAATAGAAAGCCTAGGAAGAAGTCTGTGCCATGGAAATGAAGGAGAAAATCAAGCAAGAGTTTCAAAACCTGGAAAGCTGAGCTACCTAAATGTTATCAGCAGGCTTTGGGAAGGTCCAACAGATGACGGTAGGCAGCTAATGAGAAAGAAAACAGTATTTAGTTCGGGAGGAGTCTTTAATGTTGTTGTTATCATTATTGTAGATGTGGTTGGTTTTGCTATTAATACTACTAGGTTTGAGCTCTGCTTTTCAAAAGGAAAAAGAAAAACCAGAATTTGTTGGTTGATTCTTTTAAATTGGATTGCAGCTAATACAAGCAATGGCAAATGCTACCTGAGCCTCACATTGTGTTTTGTATTCTGCCCTTTCTCTGCCCTGTATGTATGTATGACCTATTTCAGCATTTCAGCTGCAGAAATACATTTCTTCTCTGCTGGCTTCCCTTTTTTTTCTATTTTTTGTTTTTTGTTTAGTGGGTTTGGGGCTGAATCTCAAAATATTTTCTACATATCAGATATAATATAAAAAGAATTTCCATCTCATCAAATTTCATCTCATGAATCTCATCACAATCTGATCTCTTTGTCTGAATCTCATCATGCTTCATACAATCTTCAACTCTGAAAACCTATCACATAAAGGAGGTGAGCAAAGAAGTGTTAGCCCTACAGCCATATATGTTTTTGCAGTTCAAGATGAACTGCTCTCAAAGAGCAAGCAGCTGACGTAGTATGCTTATGCCTTTCACATGGGAAAACAA
Organism: Molothrus aeneus; assembly: GCF_037042795.1. Taxonomy (NCBI): domain Eukaryota; kingdom Metazoa; phylum Chordata; class Aves; order Passeriformes; family Icteridae; genus Molothrus; species Molothrus aeneus. The sequence continues at coordinate 36,646,315 of NC_089680.1, forward strand.
CAGTCCAGTGTTTAAACCATGTAGATATCATGTGCTTCTGCATGTGATTTCATTGTAAATGTATGTAAGCAGGTTACCTATCAGCCATAGATATTCACTGTATGACATTGTAAAACCAAAGCCTGTTTGCCTTGCATCTGCTGATTCTCACAAACGATGAAAATCTGATAAAATCTGACAGTTTTTGCTTTGCTGAGTAAAATCTGAAACTGCAGCACCAATTAGTCTTTTACAACACTTTTGCTACACTTTTCTTTGGTCTAGTGCAGTTCCACTCTCCTTGCAGATTTATACTCCCTTGACTTCTGTTTTGTGTTTGGTTTATTTCTTCCCTAGAAGGTAGGAGTGACTGTAAGATATGATGCAATGAAAAACCATGGTGTGGGTAGTTACTAGGGAGAAAAAGGCTCCTTGTAGCCTCAGTATGCACTCCAAAAGAGAAGGGCACAATTCTGTTCCACAAATACTATGGTCTAAACATGCAAGACAGAGTTGATGCTCAAAGGAATAAATATTGCTTCAACAAATAATATATTTGTGGTAAAACCAGTGGCCAGTTCTACTTTGAAAACACTTTTCTCCAAAAAAAAATGCTAGTCTTCTCTATAAAAAAGGGCTATAAAATTGCTCATAATTTCCAAGACTGGATTCCATTTCTTGTTGGTTGTTGAAGATTAGTTGTTAAAATACATAGATATTTCTACTTCTTAGTATACATAAATTTATTAATATGTATTTATTTTTGAAAACTGTATGCATTGATGGTTCTGTGTGATGTCAGTTCTGCAAGCATTATTTCCAATCACAGCTCAATCCTGCAGAGCTGAATTATAAAACACCTACTATGGCCACATTACTTTTGGAAAGTAAAAAATATTTACATAAGTATTGTAAAGGCTAAAATTCCATAGAATAAAATCAAAATATAATAAATTTTTTCTTTCAAAATATAGTTCTTTCAAAGTAACAATTCCAGCAGTAAAAAATACACCATTAAAAAAATCCATCTTTCTCATAATAAAATGTAATTAATATAATTTTTTATGTTTGTTCAGCAAGTTGGTGGAAAAGGCAGATTACCATTCTACTGTCTGAGTTACTGACTAGCTCCTCATCTGGCAGTGCTTAGACAAGGTTATTTGGAAGCTAGTGTTAATATTTCAGTGCAGGGAAAGAGCTTCCCTAGTGCATTCTCAGGCAGCCTTGTGAATGAGGAGGACTACAAGACGTTTAAATGTCTCTCAGCCCGTTCTGTTTAGAGACCAGACACCAACAGAAATGAAGAAATACAGTGTGACTTTCATCCACCAGAATAAATGCTCAGCGTTAGTAAATCCTCCGGCTAAGGCCCACAGTCTCACAGATTCATGGCTAGCACATTAAAGCTGGTTTACCTATGATCAGATCTCTAGCATCAGTAGCAACATAGCTTTAAATAAAATTATCACATATATGAAGACCATACTAGCCACTTTCCTTTCCACAAGATTGCTTCTAGAAGTTCTGAAACTTGTCTCCGTGTTGTGTTACTGGTTGTGTTGCTGGAGAATGGACAGTGACCAAGTGATAGTCAGGATCATTGACAAAGGCTTTAGTTTATGCAACCAGCACAGTAAACTGAAGTGTGAGTTTTTCATAGAAAAGATTGTTCCCCACATCTAATGTTGAGTTGTGAATTGGTTTAGCAGAGGAATAGGACTCAGAAATAATGTTCTTGACTTTGTTAACTTTATACAGTTGTTGGCTGTTCTGTTGGCTGTTCTGTTGGCTGAGGCCGGAAAGAGAAACTGTCCTTTAAAGGGGCAGGGGAGGGCAGAAGGGCTTCTGCTTCCTGTATTCTTCTGTAAAGGGTTTCTCCATGGAGAGAATGTTATTCATGATACGAACAATATTTCTATCTGGCCATTTTTCAAGGCTTTGATTTTTGCTTATTGCCATTACAGAAACTCCTGTAATATGAAAACATGGCTTCAGTGTTACTAACACTTTGGAAATGTGTTATTAATTCCTATGAAGTGGAAATGTTAGCACAACAGATTGTAGTCCACTCCAGCTGTAAATGGGAATGGAATTTCAAGGTTACTCCTAAGGCAAAGAACATGGATCAGTGGTTGTCATTGTGCATGAGTCTGTTATGTGGATTTATCACAAATACCCAGCAAAAAATTATGTTTGAGGAAATCAATATCCTCTGGCTACTAATTCGGGGGGGGGGGGGGGGGGGGAATAAAAATTGGCTTCTAATTTATAAATTTAATGTATTGTTATGCCATCTTGAAACACTGTACATATTTACTTTGTATAGGTAGTTACCTGTCAGTTCAGTATTCTACTACTTTCATATTGGACTCAAAATCATTAAAACTTTATTTTTTAAAATATACTAATAAGAAGAATAAATTGTAAAATTTTATTTACTCCCATAAGTGCACAAAGAACTTCATATAGTGTAGGAACCATCTTGGCTGCTATATTGGATCCATTTGATCTTAAATGGATTCTACATCCTAGACAAATTAAAAGTCTTATCTCATTTGAAAGAGTTACACAATCAGAATTTTTTTGTAAGCTTAATCTCAGAATCTTCCAAATAACTTCTGAATTTCTTCTGACATCTATACATAAAGAAAGACAAATACATTATTTTCTTAGAGCTAGAAACTCTTAGGCTCACAGGCAGTATCAATGTGGTTCTGCCATAAAACTCCACATTCAGAGCTGATACTTCCACTGGATCTTAAAACCATTGCGTTCAATATAAACAGAATTCAGGGAAAATTGAATTCCTAGATTCTGTCATTGACCATTATACATGAATCTTAACCATTTTTTAATGAGTGGAAATCTGGGTTTCATTTCACTCATTTCTCAGTTACTGCTCTTGGTTTGACTGTCCTGTCTGGAATTGAAGTAACAACCTCAGTGAGTAGGATTTGATTACATTATTTCAGGCCTGGCTAAGATTTTACTTAACTGTTTTTGTTTCTCTTTCTCTGTATTTTCACCTCACTAAAAAGGTGGTATGGATCATAGCAGTCCTCTCACAACTCACCACTTAGTAGTATTATAGTTCTTTTCATTGAAAAAGGTGATGGCTGGTTGGTATTTGCACCTTTATTGCTGTGTCTGGAAGAGTGACGACAACAGCAGTCCAATTTTAAAAATTAAGGAATTTAGTCATGGCTTTAGGGAGCTGTCTGTAAATGGATTAAGCCTGGTTGCCTCAAACCATTTTTGACAGTTTTTTCAGTCTTTTAAGCAAAGGCCAACTGTAGCTTAATCCTGTTGATGCAGCAGAACAGTTTTATAACACATCTGACCTTCTGAAGAAGAATCACTATTTTGAAGAACATAGATATAGGACAGGGTCTGTTTTTCTATTTCTTCCCTTACATTGTCTTCATTCTTGTAAGAGACAGCTGCCACCATGATTAAGAATAATATATGACAATCAGATTAAGAAAATGCTGCTAAATTTCCACTCCTTTCTCTTCTAATTCGACCTTTCTGAGCCTATTAATTTTTGTGGAAATTACTCACTTCCTGTAATTGAAAAAGAAAAAAAAGCATCTGAAATGAGTGATATGCTTACTAGCAGAAAAGGAATATGTACAATTTCTATATGCTTTTTCTATCTCATTATCTGTGCATAAACATCCACTTGAAGAAAAGCTTTCTAAAACAGAAGTAACATTTGTGAAGTGCAGATATTACAATGAAAAAAGCACCCCAGAGTGTGTCTACTGCTCTGTCAATGTGTTATGCTTTGCCTCTGCAAGTCCATCAAAGTGCCACTTCCCACTTTGTGAGCTGAAGTCATACATATGACCAGCAGCTGTAATTATTTTGAAAAGTAATGGAGTTTCAAGTATTTTTGCTAGGACTGAACATTTGGCTCTCACTTTTGGGTGGGTGGGAGTGCTAATGATTCATTACGTTCACAGTACATCAGTTGCATACTGTTTGCTAAAATGTATCTGACTGTAAAATCAGAAACAATCCAGGAATTGGTATTACTATGTAAAAAACCTGTGGCTTAAATGCTGCTAATACATTTCATTCAAAGGGTAATTTTGCTTTACATTCAAGGAAATGAACTGGCATAATATTATAAAATTGAGTTTGTTGGATTTTGTACATGTGAGTATATATAGAATATGTTGGGGAGGTATAAACAAGACATAAAGTGTTGTTTAAAGTGTTGTGAGTAAAGGTTTGTCAGGAGAGGAAAGCACGTAAGAACAGACATTTTGGGACATTTATAGCAACAGCTGATAAGGATACCTGACAATCAGCCAAGTCACATGTTATGAGGTGCACACCAGACTGACACACTATATGGATGCTGCAGATTTCAGTGTAAGTCCTGTAAGACTTGATGTCATTATGCCAGTCTCACAAACTAATCACCGTCCTCCTCTCCCACAGTTTCTTCACCAGTTCAGGCTTGGAATGTGTTTTATCTCATAAATTCTCTGAAGTTCTTTTTCCCTTTTGTTTTCCACAACATAGAGTCAGCAGTTTGATGCAGTATCCTGCCTGCAGCCTTGACATCTCAGCTGCCACTCACCCTTCTTAATGCCTGTTCTTTCCACACAGTTTTCCCAGCATCATCTTGAACGTTCAGGCATTGCATCCCTATAGCTTAAATACACCCTATGGAATGTCAGTTGTCAAACCCCATCATCCATGGTGCTGAAATAGCCATACGGTGCCAGGTGCTTCTCATCCTCCTGCTGCTGTAGTTAGGTGGGATGCTATTGAAAACAGAGATGCTAGGTGTGACAGGACACCACCATGGAAGAGGAAAGACTCAGCCCCTGGGGATGAAGGTTTTAGATGCTTCGGCTGGAAGCCGCATTGTTCAAGCCTTCGGTGCCTTCAGGAAAACAACTTTTCCCTGTCTCTCGGCTGAGCTGCTCCCCGTGGTGCCGGCTGCCCGGAGCTCCCCCGGCTGCCCGCCGCCTGCTCATCCCGCGCTCCCCGGCGCCTCTCGGCCGATGGCGGGACGAGAGCAGGGTAACCCGAGCACGGGAAACGCGGCTCGTCCGGCGCAGGGCGCTGCCGGGGCCAGGGCTGGACGGGGCTCTGCCGGCCGGAGGGCACGGCCCGGGGGGCTGCGACAGGCGGTGGCAGTGACGGTAGCAGGAGCTGCTCCGTGCCGCTCCTGCGCCGCTCCTGCGCCGCTCCTGACCGGGCTGTGCCCGGTGACATTCCCAACAGGACACACGTAGCCGGAGCTCTGCCACCGACGCGGCCTGCCGCTGGAGCCGAGTTCTTACGTGTCTGCAATCTGCGTGGTCGTGTTTGTGGAACCATGGAACGGTTTGGCAGGAAGGTACCTTAAAGATCATCTTCTTCCAAGCCCTCTGCCATGGGCAGGGATGCCTCGGCTTGGCCAGGCTGCTGACAGCCTTATCCAGCCTGGCCCTGAACACTTTCAGGAGTGGGGCATCCACTTTCCTGGGCAACCTGTTCCAGTGCTTCACCATCCTGACAGTAAAGAATTTCTTTCTGACATCTGATGCAAACCTCTCTCCTTTCTGTTTAAAGCTATGCTTGCCCATATAAAATGCACCTCTTCAACGCTCTTGTAAGTTGCCTTTATGTAAACAAAAGGCACAATAAGGTCTCTTTTCAGGCTGAACAATCCCAATTCCCTTAGCCTTTCATAGTTAGTTGGATTTGTGAGGGAGAGGATTTAGATGCTTCTCTAAATTTGTGTTTTGATGATGAAGAAAACAAGGTCTCTTAATTGGAATCACCTTAAAAATACATTGTGGTAGTAACTGATATACTTTCATAAAATGTAGAAATAATTTTGTATTTCCTTGTATAAGAATTATTGAATTAACTCCTCTAATTCCTCAATATCCCTATAAAAACATAAAAAAATCATAAACAACTTCTCTGTAAAGTGTCAAATCAAAATCAGATGTCAGATATGCTTTTCAACCTACAAATAAATCTCAGCATGCCTTATTCAACCCCATCAAATTTGTAACTGTTCTGTTTAGTCTTCTTTATGGCTTTATTCCTTTTTTTTTGTTGTTTGATATTTCTAGTGTCCCTACTTCTTAATACATGCTTAAAAATTGGCTTCAAATGAGACAGCATCAGTAGGATGACATTTTTTCTGGTTTAGGCTTTAGTTATACACTGCACATGAGATACATGTGGGGATACATGTACCTTTCTAAAGATCTTGCAAGTCTGTGCAATGAATGAGAATTCTGTTCTTCAAGTCCTAGAGCCATAAATTAGGGTGCTTTACAGCAGTAGTGTCAGGAAAGAGTCAAATCTCCCTTATCTAGAACATTAACATGTGATTAAAGCAACTCCTTTAGTCCTATATCTAGAAGTCAGCAATCTGCTTAGAGGATCTTCTAACTCTGTGTGCCTTTCCCTCTGTTGACTTTGGACATGTCACTGTGATCTCTGAAAATCCCCCTGCTAGCAATGTGAAACAGTTCCCATTCTCAGATTTAAAAGCAGATACTTTATGAGACAGTCTAGAAAACATAGCTGAAAGAGACAGTGTGTGCCTAACTGTGGCACTCTGTAACTGGATTATAACTGAATGCTGCTTAAATTGGCTAGCTTTTTGTAGCCTTATGGATGTAGACACAAATTCACTTAAATGAAACACTTTTAAACTAATTTCCCAGAGAGAAGTGGTTGCCCTGAAATGAGAATGCCCCTGTTTGCTGAGTACACATCAACCATTGTAAAACACTCTCAGCTTGCTTAGCTCCTATTTAATTTTCCTAGTTACTTTTATAGTTTTCTTCAGCCTAAGCCTATACATCATATATCTGATACTGTGTATTAATATCATATCTATTTGCTCGGTAATCCATAAAAAAGAGAATTATGCATTAAAAAGAGAGAGAGAGAGAGAGAGAAAGTGAGAATTTACGGTGATACTTTCTGTATTTCTCCAAAGAGATTTTCCAAATCCCTTTAATGACAAATTTCCTTCATTTAGATACTGTGCTTCATGAAATAACTTGGCTAAGGACAATGCACATGGTATTACCTGTAGTCCTCTATTTGGTGCTTGACCTGAATTCATTCACCATATAAAATCCTTAGACTATATCAGAACTATTTAAATGTACTTGTAAAAGGAGCTTTATTGTAATTGAGCTGTCCTTGAAATAAGTCGAGTGACTCTATCTTGAATTGTAACATTTACAATGTGAATTATTGAATTAAATAGCTGTTATCATTAGTTAGATTAGTTATCTAGTAGTTGTTATTATTATAAATATTCATTAGTATATTTTATCTTTCACATTTCTGATAAATTTGCTTAAAACATCATAATGAAGAACTTTATTATTGTCAATATCATAAAGGTATAAGATCTACAAGAATTTGAAGTAGTTCTGTTTGCATCACTTCATGTAATAAAATTTACATTATTAATACACAAGTAGTACGTATGTAATAAAGACATGAGTCAGAGATGGAGAGGTCTGACTGTGTTTCCCAGGACTAGCCATCCAGCACTGATGTATTTTACAAAATATCAGTTCTTTCTTGTGCTCTTTCTCAGTCCAGCCTGAGCTGTTTTGTGAAGTGGTTGCTGTTCTGCACAGTGCCCATGGCACAGTCACAGCTTCAGGGAAGCTTGCACAGGAGATTTCTTGCAACTGATGCCTCTTGCAAGCATCCTGGGTATTCTCATGCTGCAACACCTCTGGTATCAATGATGTTTTGAAAGACAACAACACAATAGTGTTTTGCTACCTTTCAGAATCAGAATCTTAGAAGAACACTCAATTTTTCCTAAAGGATTAACGCTTCTAGATTTACTTGTTTTTTAAAAAAGAAAATACTGTGAAAGAAAATTGTTGATATAGTCATCTTTGGAAAATAATGAGCACATATATAATTTCTGTACATTTTGCCCCTCACCACTTCTGTCCTGTGCAGCTTTTTAAATCTAGAACAGAGTTAACACTTAACATGAGCATCCTAGAAGATTTCATTTTAAATCTGGATGTTGACTATTTATCCTCTGTTACATAATCAGAGGTAGGAAGGCAGTAACAGAAGCAGTCCACACAGCTGGACCTTCTATGTGAAAAAGTCAAAATACTAAGGGTGTTGGTCTGACATATTTTTGTCACCTGGTTATAACTTGCAGTGTCAGGACTAACTCATTCCAGCTAAAGTCTGAAAAACAGTAAATATTTTAGTATTGGAAGAATTTACTAGGTGCGGGTAATCAACTTTTTAACATAGGATTTTTCAGTATCTCTGAAGAGTCCACACTCTGATGTTCTTGATTGTTAGCATCACTGATTTAATAACAAGAGAAGTGTCCTTTTTTGTTGTCAGTACCACTGTACCAGTAAGCAGCTCCAGACCTGGATGAGGGCTTGTACTGATAAGCTATAGCTGCTGGTCTGTGTCTCAAAGAGGTTTTTATTATTATTAGAATGTAAAGGAAGAAGGCTATAGGTGGGTAGATTCAAAAGAAAGGAATGATGGAACTATGAAGAAAAAATTCACTTTGATGGCATTATTTGGTGTGAGAGGTGGTTGATGCAAAACAGCAGCAGCCTTCATTTTGGCAGTTTTAAATACATAATAGCAACTGGAACATAGGGCATACCCTATATACCAGTCAGGATGGTATAGCCTTGCTAAGATATAGACAAGACCCTGCATGTGTGGAACTGCAGTAGAACTGCAAATCCCACAGTTTAAAGGAGAAGGGACCAGATAAGTAATGTCTCAGGACTGAGTCAGGAATGAGATCTAAAGACAGCTTGTAAAGTATTTAAACCCTAATGCAAATGGCTAATTTTTGGCATATTAAAAAAGAAGTAGCCATAGGAGTGGTGTTATGAATTATGTGAACATACAGAGACTGAGCTAGTTAGGGAGATCAGGTCTATGTTAATGTTTTCACAAAGTTTCAAAACTGCTCTGTTATCTATTTTCTTGGTGAAAGTTATGACCAAGGTCATGCCAATTGCCAGATCCTGCTGCCATGAAGCACCTGCTGGGTATATTCTTACTCAAGCCCTGAAATTGTTTCTAAGAAGTATCTAATAAACATGTTTCTTTGTACCTTAATGATGCTTTTGTTACTTTTACTGGAATTGCATTGATGTTTACAGGTCTCCTACTGATCAGGTTAACACATGTAATAGCTCATAAGAGGAGCTATTTATTTTCTAGATTTGCCTGTGCAAGCCTGAGCTATTAGGTTCTGCAAATCGATGCTAACAACATGAAAAGAAAAAGCAATAGGCTTTAAAGCATAAAGTTACACTTAATCAATATAAACAATAAAATCTAGAGTCTTTTGGGCAATATTTTGAGAAAAATTAGAAAGGCCATGCCTCATAGTTAGCCAGGTGTACAATTTAAAGTTCTTTGTTGACTTTGTTTAAAGATAATAATGGAGAGAGCTGTGCTCTTATTAAATAGCTCTGACTTTGAATTCAAGGAAACTCTAAGAATAAAACTGCATGTTTAATGTTTGTTTGTGACTTCTGATAGTTAAATGCAGGAATTCCTTGTAAATCATTATGGGTTTTTCATAATTTCCAAAAAGAGAAATAATAGCTAAATGGGGTATGAAATAAAAGCAAAGTATACAGGTTATGTAAGCATATTCAGAGAAATAATGAAATAGCTCAGGAAATGTTCAACAATAAAAAACCATTAGGCATCCATGAAGGTTGTTATAGAGAGTTTTTTAAAGGTCATGCTTGCGTTTAACTTGGTGATAAAAGAATAAACTACTTTTCCTAGGTACTTTATCTGAACATCAACAACACAGCTGGAAAAATACCATAAAATCAATAACATCCTTTTGTCTCGTTGACATTATGTGCATAGAGCTACATTAACTGTACCAAAAATATCCCTTTTGTGTCAATGAGTTCCAACAGACAAAGAAGAAGAAAGAAATTAATATGCTGCCACTTACAGAGTAATAGCTTAAAAAATAATAACCATCTTGCCCTGGGTACTGCATTTAATTTAATTTTATTTTATTGGAAAGAAACAGTCCTTTCTTGTGGACTTCGAACAAAAATGCCTCACTTTTCTACCTAGACCTTGTTTTCTTCAGGCCTGACATCATACTGCAAGATGACATCACTGAAAAGCCCAAATTTAAATTTTATGTGCTTTACATTTGTTTACATTTCAACTTGGCATTCTCTTTGAAGTCTATTGACATCTATTATCCCTTACTCTTTCAGCCTTCTTACCAGAGGATGTTGGCTGACATTATTATTTACCTCATTAGTGTTGTAATAGTTGTTATGGGATTCCAAATTTTAATTATATTGTAGTATGCACTGCTCTGTTAGGAATCTTTCACACAATGAAGGAGGTACCACATGGAATCAGAAAAGTATATTTGCTGTATATTTTATCTTTGTTTAATTATAGTCTGACTGACAAATAAAAAAATATCCTTCTGGAAAAAGATTATTTGACCATCACCTGGCTGGAGTGCAGGAACTTGAAGAATACTTTATATTTCTTTGGTGAGAATTTATACTTCAGTCTTTCATCAAAAAAAAATTAAATCATGGAAGTTAATTAATTTTTAAAGGATATTCATAATTGAGGCAAAGGGGACATTAATGTTAAAATTGGCTACACACTATTCATGGATGTTCATGGGGATTTGCAATTAATGTTCAAGTAAAGGAGTCTTATATAGACAATGCTCTTGGGCATTGTGGGATTTTTGGAGGATGGTGCTGTGCAGGGCCAGTAGTGGATTCTTTCTCCTCAGCTTATTCTGTGCTTCTGTGATTCTGATTTAGAAAGACATGGCAGGACAGACTGAATTTACATGTGCAGATGCTCAGTGATAAACAACTTTCTGGTCTCAAATCTTTAAATGAAATTCTGGAGCACAGCTTTTTCTTCTTAACATCTCACCACTGACTACCTTAATGCACTTTGCTGTCACGGGTGTTGTGAATTTGGGTGAGTGATTCTGAATGTTTATGCATATTAGAGACTTTCATAGAGTGTCCTTACGCCGTCTATTTAAAGTGATTAAGAATGCCAATCTAGGAAGGCTGTGAAGTACTTCCCAATAGGTTTTTGCCAAGTAGAGCAGGGCAGGGAAATCCTTTGTACTTTATATGTAGGGAGTATAAACCTTTATATGTAGGGAGTATAAACATATGTCTATGTAAAAAGCAGAAAGAAAGCAAAGTAAGAAAATGATAAATTCAGTGCTGAATTCTGGGAGCAACTTAGAGCTATTGAAGACATTAACTGAATTATTTGCATCTAAAATAGTAAACAGAAGTAATCAAAATTATTTTAAATTATTAATAAGCCAAAACTGCTCTAATTTATCTTAAAATAGGAGAGAAAATATGAGTCAAGGGAAAATTAACCTTAGTCTTTTTTAGAACATCACCAAGTGTGAGGATCTAAGGAGATACCCCATTGCTGCACTCATCTGTGGGAATAATGATGTCAGATACAGAGGTACTGGGCTCACCATGACAACCTTTTCCTTTTGGGTAACAGTTGTCTGTAAATTTCCACAATAATTTCAACTATGAGCTATTAATCACATGGAATGTGCTTTAGGTATGTATTAGGACTGAATCATTTGGGAATTTGTTGTAGGATGATAAAAGTTTCTATTTCCAGCTACATAAATCAGGACCAGTTTCAGTAGGTAGGAGGTTCATTTGCGATGGATTAGGTGAATACAATCCCTGGTTCCAAGAAAGACATTTGTTTTGGACTTGTCCTTCACTGTTGAGTAGTGTGCTCTTATCCCCATCCAAAAGTTTATACCCATTTAGTGACATATTGTAAGATATCATTTTATATTTAAATATTTTTTAAAATGTAGCAAACATTAGGAATTTTGCTGAAATAAGTTTAACCTATTTTTTGGTGGAATGATAATTTAGAATTTAAAAGAAATATGCAGAACTGTCTGATTTCTGGCACTCCAAATTTCTCCATGGAACAACAGAGAGAAAAATTCCTTTGGGAATGCACTTCCTTCAGCATATTCCTCCTCTGTCACATTGTGGCTGTCGCATGGATGCCCAAGCATCTCAGGACTTCTGTTGTGTGGATGATGTTTGAAAATATTATCAGCTGATGTCCTTTCCTTCCTAGTAATAAGTTTCATTTTCTGACAGAGTTAATTACACAGCCCTCCTTATCATGTTAAACAATGTGGCAACAATGTGGGGTTTTTTTGGTTTGCCCAACCTTTGCTTTTTTTATTCAGATCTGATGCAGGACTCATGGCTGATGACTGTATTGTAAACCACTAATTGTATTTGTACCAACAAATCGTGACCTTTGTTAGCACACAGCCACCCACAAGTATACCAAATTCCACCTGAATGCTAGGGAGATTGCATTTCTTCTCACATTCTCTTCCATTGTGAATTTCTTCTTCCACCTAACTGCTTTGCTAATAGCAAAATTTTTCTTATGATAAGCAAGAAAATCTTATATTTTTAGCTTTGCTTCCTGAGCAGACTCAAACAGAAACTTCCTATGTTTTTATTTATTGCAGCAGATATAAATGGAACTCTTGCTCCCTTCCCAAGCGTAACATTTTGCTCTTTTGGGTACACTTAGACTGTCATTCAAGCATCACAGCCCTTGGTGGTGCAGTTAGATATGTCTTTTTTTTCTCTGAGAGCTTGCTATCACTACTATATTAACTTTAGCTGCAAGACATATTTTGCCCCAAAATTATTCTCATGCAATTGGTGATGCAAGTCAAATTGTGACCCAAAATTATTCTTGTTGTATGAAGAAAAAATTTTGAAGATCTTGAAGATAACAGGGTAACTGAGAATCATTTTTAATCACATTACTTCTAGATAAGCGTTTTTCCTGGGTGGAACCCTAAGCTGAATTTCAGAGATCTGACTTCTGATCACAGTTGTGGATAAGCAAGGTAGATGGTATAGATTTCATAACTTATTTTCCCCCTCTGTGCCTCTCTTTCAGAATACAGATACTTTAATTTGTGGACTGTGTCATAATCCAGTGTTCTTAATGCAAGTAAGAATCAGAAGAGACTTGAAATTCAGTTTTTTAACTTCTTTAGCATTACTATAGTATGTATATTTAATCCATTTTAAACCAACTAGTGACCAAACTTCTGTAGAAATATACAAGTCCATGAAAAAAATTATGTTTATTTGATTTTTTCATGCAATGTAATTAATATTTCCCATTGCCTCACTTTATTTCTCTATAGTAAAACAAGAAGTCATTAGACTGATAGGCACCATAAATTTAGATAAACTGAATTTTCAGCTGTTATTCTGGCTTGCAAAAAGCTATACTGATAACACCTGTGAGCAGATGAATGCTACTCTTATGTGAAATCTTACTCTAAAAAATTGAGTATTTCTTCCACTTGATCTTCATCTGTAAGGGATTATAGAATTTTTGGCTGGGTTCTTGTCATGTGATGATACTCTACATGTTAATGATGGGGAGCTGGAAGGCATGATGAAGATGCTTGCCAAGAATAATTGGCTTCTACTGTGTGGAGCAGCTCAAATATTGTGTTACAGTATGCAATTTGGGTGTCCATATTGCCTGTAGTGCAAAGCATTTCATTAATCTGCAACAGCAAGCTGAGCTTCCTTTGGGCTGTCTCCTTACATATTTATTGAGCAAGCTACATGCAGCACTTGAGAAAAGATTGTCATTTCCAGGTATGGTCAGAGTTCTCTTTAGAATATAAAGAAATTAATCCTAGTCTTCTTCTTTCAATTTTTTTTTTCCTAATGGCTGTCATATTCTGCTAATTATTCTTGTGGCTTTCTATTAAATCTAAAAACTTTGCTGGCACAAGGAGTTGGATGGCAAGAGTAGTTTTGGAGCTCTCTGTGGGCTGGTAAAAGAATTGTTATATCCTTATATACATGCTATTTATTAAACTTTAGCAGTGTTCTCAAAAGCAGGCTTCTGCCATTTCAGATTTGTCATCTGTAACATATGGAGACATTGGAGTTCTTTGGTCAGTTGAATCTGTCTTGTTTTCTTGTCTCCAAACACTTTTTATGTGCTTCTCCTACTCTTTATCTGTACATATTCCTTTAGACTCTGCTCTGCTATTTTTCTTCAGCTTGAAGGGATGGGAGAGATTGAAGGTGCATTTCTCCTCATCCTCAAGGGAAAGCCCAAACATTTTAAATTACTTAGGTCTTTACCTATTCACAGTCAAAGCAAGGATCATCTGAATTCTAGAAGAAGTTATGAGCTGTCCTCAGAATTTTATAGGACAGAATTTCTATAGGAATAATTCAGGTTGGACAGGGCTCTAAACAAATGGATCCAGTTTATGATGTCTTTGTTCATTGCAAGAAGTTTGGACTAGACAACCTTTAAAAGGTCCCTGCCAACTTGAACTGCTCCATGATTCTAGAAACTATGAAGCATCGCTGGCAGGAGGTAAAAAATATTCAACTTTAGGACTGTTAGGTGCATGTGGCTCACTTCATTGAATCATCCCAGAGAAGAAAATAATTTGTCTGATTTTATTCACAGCACATACCTTCCTGCTGTGAGCTCAGCAGCACACAGTCCAGCACAGCCTCATCCTGTGGCTCTTCATGTTAGACACACTAGGGTGGCCCAAGCTGCAGTTCACCAGTGCCTGTGCCTGGCAAGCAAGGCCAGCAGCACTCAACCAAGCTTAGGGACTGCTATTTATCTTTGAGAAAAAAATGCTGTGTTGACAATGAACTGTTTTAAAGTTTGTGGTAATATGAGGTAACTGTGTAGATTATGTAAAACACTCATTTTTGCCTTTCACATTTCATTACCTTGACCACTTGTCCAAACTCACTGGAACACATAGCTTGTCCTGTTTGCTGGACTAACTTTACAGACTTATCTTCTTACGCCTTAGTTTGAATTAATTTGTATAAACAAATGCAAGCTACAGGCCACATCCTCATGTACAGTAAATCAGTGTGCCACTATTAAAATCTGATGTCTACCTATTGTCTAAGATATAGCCATTTATTTTTCCATGATTTCCTTTGCAGAGATGTACTGTTTTTAGAGGACAAGGTGTTAAAACTATACATCTGCATACAAAACATTCTTCTTGCCTTAAAAAAAGAGTGACCTTTACACTGTACCAGATGGAATTTAAATCAGAACACTCTTCCACATTTAAGGTTAAAACAGGTTGTGAAACCCATTAAGTAATCAAGAGTCACACCAATAGTTGTGTCACAGAGGTTAAGAGAATTTACCTGATAATCAAAGCCTGATTCAAAGTTCCTTATGGCAGAATATTCAGCTACTTGTTCTAGCTTGCTATGTGCTTATTTTTAATGAACACACATTTCTTTAAAAATAATCAGGTTTTAATTTATTCTGGTCACTTGCAGTGTTTGTCAGGACTCAGAATTGTGCCCAATCCTGTTCAATATCTTTATTGATTATCTGAATTAGGGGATTGAGCGTAGCCTCAATAAGTTTGGGGACCACATCATGTTGGATGGTAGTATTGGAAGGCTTTAGAGAGGGGTTGGGGGATGTGAGATAGATGGGCTGAAACTGACAATATGAAGTTCAACAAGGCCCAGTGCCAGGTCCTGCCCTTGGGTCACAACAGCCCCAGGCAGTGCCACAGGCTGGGGCAGAGTGGCTGGAAAGGACCTGGGGGTGCTGGTGACAGCAGCTGAACATGAGCCAGGCTGTGCCCAGGTGGCCAAGAAGGCCAATGGCATCCTGGCCTGGATCAGCAATGCTGTGGCCAGCAGGGCCAGGGCAGGGATTGTGCCCCTGTGCTGGGCCCTGCTGAGGCCACACCTCAAGAGGTCAAAAAAGAAAACACAACCACCACTGTCATTTTACAACCTCTATTCATCACTCCTTCTATCACTCCTGGCAACTCTGGAGTGATACCAGTGAAATTCTGGTTTGTTGCAGTCAGTGGGAGTTATGCACAAGAATTCATTTGAGCTGTGGTTTTATCTGCTATTCTTTTCCTGTTGAAAAGTTTTATTATCTAATGACTATTATCTATTTATAACATTTTCCTTCTTGGAAAATTCATTGTCTTATTCTGGAGTCTTACCAAATTGAGCACCTCTTCTTGTTTTATAGCTAATCTCATTCTTTTTCAATCAGCTCCTTTATTCCTCATTGAATTTCATTGTCTACCACAATGACTTCCAAAACAATCAAAGAAAATGTTCATCATAACTATATTTGG